>NC_028641.1:63055721-63090625 GCF_001406875.1 Solanum pennellii
TATATATATATATATATATATATATATAGTTTCCCTGCTTGTTTAAATGTGAAAACACTTCTCTATTCGTTGGGAATACATAGTCCCCATATACTTTTGAAGAAAGGAACTTCAGCTTAACTCTTTACTCTTTGCTCGTCTTATAGCTTGAGCCTTAAAAGTTCTTTACTCAAACCTCCTAAGCTTCCATAGATCCCACCCCAAGCACTTAGGACTTCTGAATACTTCATTACCCAATGTACTAGACCAAAAAACAGTACGGAAACATGAATCAAATCTACTAGACATGAACTACAATTCAATAAACAAGAATTTCACAATTTTTCATTAAGATTTCCCATGTTTATCATTCAATAAACTCTATCGTTTCTAAATTGAGTCAAATTGGTGTGTGGGTGAAAGGACCCAAAATAGAATTATCTCACATACCTTAATAGGGATCACCCCCGACGAAATCCATGCAACGATTCTTGGCGTTCTTGCTTCTTCTTCTCCTTTCTCCTCTTTTCTCAACTTTTTTCTCTTCTCTCAAAACCCTAACTTGTTTTCTATAAGTGTGAACTGAATAGGATCAGCTTAGACCCAAGTTGAGCACCCAAAAACGAAATTAAACAATTGGGTAAGGGAAAGACCAAAACACCCTTTAAAAATCTGGATTGGACTTTCCTCAGTCCAACACCCTAATTTCCAGAAGTCACATCTCCCTCATACGACCTCGAAATTTTGCAAGCTCAGGGACATTGGAAAGATCTTACCAAGTGCTTTCCATCCATTTAGGGAACTCACCCTAACTTCTCCAGAACTGGAGGTTATAGCCATTTCAAAATGACCAAAACTCACTTTTAAAATCAGAAAATTTTCCAGATTTCTCAATTTATTTCAAAAAATGATTATTCTTGTGTCTTAGTTTATTCTTAGTTATTTCAAGTTACGGAACTTTATAAATATCTTTTTGATACGTTTGGTGACTTTTTTGTTACTATCTTTACAATTTCAGTAAGATGAATGAGAATTGATCTTCTCTTTTATCCCTTTCTACAGATTTCTTCATATACTTTTTAGGAAAATATCTTGTGGGTTGTGATATATTTTGTAGCACACAAGAACAAATAGTTGATAACTAACATAGAACCAATGGCGAAGTTTGTTAAATGAACCATACAATTTATTCTCTTACTTGACACTATTCATATGTTTTATCTTAGCTACAAATTTTTTGTATGTCATGTACTCTTTCTAGATACTTTTATCTAAACAATTAGTCCACTTCTTTTATTTTAAGTAGACTTATTTTTCAGATATCTTCCTCTTCTCACAGATGACCAAAATACACTATAATAAAAATAGTTTTTATTGGCAAAAAATATGTACATTAACGAAGAGTGCTAGAGCCTTTATGGACATTAATTAATTGTCATTAGATTCCTTGTCACTATACACTTTAGGGACTTCTATAGAGTTTAGTTATTGCCTCTAAATATGCATATTTAGTGGAAATTAAGCTAATAATTATCGTTAAAGATATTTTTCTTGTAGTTATAACTCTTTCTTCTATCTTATATCAATTAAATTTGTGAACTGTAAAACATAGATACAACCTGACAAACTATCTTCTGGAAAATATGTTAAGCTACATGTATTTTATTCTTGGCTATTAGGAAAAGTAAGCTCGTGTTTATTATAATGTGTGGATAGTTGTGAGTTCAAGTGCTCACAAAATTGTGGTGTGAAATTTTAATATATTACATATAAAATTTTTGTTTAGAATATCCAGTTCTGAACAGTTCCATTCAGATGTCACCTACTACTTAGTGTTGATAAAAAATATTTATTATCTTAAAAAGTGTAAGACATATATTTGAAATAATTTATTATATCTTATTACCTAAATAACTTAGCCTATTAATATTATTACAGTTTTAAATTTGGTAGCAAGCCATTTGATCTAGTAAATATGGCAATTATAATTGCCTTTATGACATTGAATAATTAATATTTGATTTAGGAGTTACATCGATGGAATATTTGATATCTACTTTATGACAATATTTTTTTCCTTATGTGCATTGTATGCACGACTACATTTTGTAGTAATTCATAGCCTTAATGGCAAATTGGATGTTACATTTTTACTAGTTGTGCACATGGAAATGGTATGATCTTTACCATATTTCTATATATCTATGTATAGTAATTTTGTGTGAAAAAAGGAGAGGGAAGTATGAGATATTACATCAAAATAGTGTTTCTTCCTTATTAATATGCTGGGTTTTCTTAAGTAAAATATATTCTTTGTTAGATTATGGATCCTTGTTTTATTACTAGAAGAGCTTGTTGAATCCTGGGGGATACACCTTAATTATGAAAATATTTTAAGGACAATGTCATAGACACGCTTCAAGCTACGTGAATTCTGTGATTTCCAATAATTTTACAACAATCTTAAGGATATTTCAATTAGTATGGTTCACAGAAATGATTTACCTTCTATTGTTACTAATAAAACCACCATTGATGCTCAAACATATCATGGTGTTATTCCTACTGTGCCTTCGGACAACTTTACCAAATACTTTCCTGATGTTTCAAAAGTGGATGTTTTTGGTGGACAAAATATTACTAGATGACATGAACGAATTTTCTCTGCTCTTGACATGTATGGAGTGACGTCTTCCCTAACAGAATTAAAACTGGAGGAATCTGCTTTTGAACGACAAAAACAATGGGCTTATGCAAATAAGGTATTTAATCACACAATATTAAGTACTCTTTCTAATGAATTATTCAATGTGTATTGTTCTAACAAGACAGCAAAGGAGATTTGTGGATCGCTACTTGCTAAATATTCTACTGATAATGCTACCAAACAAAAGTTTGTTATTGGTAATTAGTACAAATGGAAGATGACTGAGGAAAAATATGTCAAGGTACAAATCAACGAGTTTCACTAACTAGTTGAAGATCTTAAGTCGGAGAAAATTATTTCACTGAAGCAGTTCATGACAAGTATATTGATTTAAAAACTACCAGAATCTAGGAATAACTACAAAAAAGAATCTGAAGCACAAACAAAAGATATTATCTCTTGAGGATTTGGTGAAACATGTCATCATTGAGGATACCAACAGAAACCAATCATATTTTACAAAGAAAAAGAAATTGCTACAAAAGTCAATCTTGTGGAAGGCAATCACAACAAAGATAACGGGAATGAAAAAGAACTTTATGATAAACTTAGGGTCAATAATAAAAATATTAAGATAAAAGGTAATTGTTTTGTGTGTGGAAAATTAGGCCAACATGCAGTTCAATGTAGAAACATAGTTGGGAAAAATGACAATCCTTTTAAACCAAGAGTAAATATGGCCGAAGCAGATGATATCACAGTGGAAATCATTTCTCAAGCTAATCTTGTGGCCAGTATGAGTGTCTGGGTGATAGATTTAGGTGCTACTAGGCATATTTGTTCCAATAAAATAGATTTTTGTGTCCTACACCCAAGTCAATGAAGGAGAAGAAGTTGTATCTTGATGATTATTCAACCAGTCAAGTCCTTGGAAAAGGAAAATTTCTTCTGAAACTCATATATGGAAAAACCATGGCATTGACTGAAGTGTTGCATGTTCATAGTGTCCGAACCAATCTGATTTCCATGGAATGATTATGAAAGGTGGGGTGAGAGTTGCAATTGAATTTGGTAAGGTAGTTATGAAACCAAGAATAATGTTTTTATAGGTAAAGGTTGTTGTAATCATGACTTATTTGTTCTTAATATTTCTCAAGTCATGAAAGAAGAAGTTAGTACTTAATTATTTACTTTTGACATGCTAAATTGGAACAAATTGAATAAATAAATTTTTATGTTTTGATATTCTAATAATACAATTTTCTCCTATGTTAATGATTAGTTCTAAAAATGTTAAGGATTGGAGAAAAAAATCATAATTGATTGTTCTTTTAACGATACAATTTTATTCTATAATTTAATTTTTTTCTTTTGATCACTAGATGAATGATGATAAATAATGTTTAATTGAAGTTATATTTTTAGCTTAATATGATGAAATGCTTATTTGAAAAGTAGGGTAAACTTGTTTTTTAGAAATACCATTTTCTAAGTTGACACTTTGAAATATGGGGGTAACATACATTTAGCTAGAATAGGGTGTTTAGAAAAAGGAAAAGGGAATTTTTTGATAGCTCTAGCCTGTCAAATGTCCAGAAAGGTTGTGATCTAGTTCATTGTAGGTTATGTATTATATAACTAAAATTCTTTTATGTCTTACAATGTTATTTGTGATGTTGGCAGTGTCTAGTGACTTTTCTTAGATTTCTTGTGTAATATTACTGTATTAGGTATGAAACATCAACACTTTTTCCTTTATTTACTCCTTAAGTACTAAAATAGATCAATTTGGTATTAAAGAGGCAATGTTTGGGGATGATGAGTAGAATGGAGGTACGAGTCGAATAAGTGCAGACTAATTTTACATGGGCAAGAGAAGATGTCATAAAATATGAAGGGTGGTTTGAATAAAAAAGAGAGTCTCTTGCCAGAAGTGATGACAGAAGCATCCCTTTCTCAAACAAGATTACCCATAAACTAAGAAAAGAGAAGCAATGTAAACTTCAGTGGAGAAAACAATGGAATTTTTTTTTGGCAACTACAACTAACAGTTTAAAAGGGGAGAATCTATTAGGATGTATTTTCAAGTGGAACTATATTTTGTAGTAAATAATGTTTATGACGTGGAAAGATTACAGGAAGAAAGTGTTTATTTGGAAGAAAAGGTTGTAGATTGCTATTTGATATAGCCTAGGCAACCAATGTTAACCTTGGAGGAATTCCAAGAAAGTTCATGAACCGATTTCTTCATTCTCAAAAGATTAATCAGTATGATGTCTTAGTGGGTCTGTAGTGTTGTAGTAAATATGCAGGAAAAAATTTAAGAAGAAATAGAGAATGTATGCTGAAGTCTTTTCTATTTTTCTTTATCTTAAATCACAAGAAAGTACAACTTTTTTATAAACATGAAAATAGCAAACTACTAAGTCACTAAGTGACCACTAGTTCCATTAACTAAACAATCAATTACTAACAAAAACATAACTAAAAGTGCTGCAACATGATCAGCATATTAGCCAACAACTAGACCTAGAATATAGGACAGTGCTATCAAACTTAATTGACCAGGTCATACTTTGAATCAGTCTTCAATATTCTCCCTTGATTTAAGGTTACAGACACCAAGCAAAGCCCTCAAATAGATAAACCTGTCTGCTCCAACAACTTCGTCAATATATCAGCCAATTGCTTATGAGTACTGAAATGCTTCAATATAATCTCCTCCGTTGCAAGCAAATCACGAACGATATGGAAGTGAACATCAATGTGCTTCATTCTACTATGAAAATTTGGATTTTTTGTCATGGATATTTATACTTTGTTGTCGTAGTAGATCTCTATTGCACTTTTTTGCTCATGCTGAAGTTCTGCTAACATCCTTCTTAGCCATATAGCTTGGCAAGTTGCTAAAGTAGTTGCAATGTACTCAGATTCATACGTGGATAAGGTTGTTGTAGCTTGCTTCTTTGAGCTCCAATTTATTACTACTGACCCAAGAGTAAAAATATGTGCTGAAATGCTTTCTCTATCATCCAATGAACCAACATAGTCACTATCACTTAACCCACATAATCTGAAGTTAGAAACTTCTGAATACCAAATCCCATAGTCGATACTTCCAGCGACATAACACAAAACTCTTTTTGCTTCTCCAAAAATAAACCTTTGAAGGTTGTTGCATAAACCTTGATATAAAACTAACAGAGAATGCAATATCGAGGCTAGTATGTATTAGGTAAATTAAACCTCCGACCATGCTTCTGAAACTTCTAGCATCGTCCATCTCTTCTCCATCCTTAAGTTGCAATTTTTCACCAACATTCATATGTGTAGAAGCAGGTTTGCAATTAAGCAAACCAAACATAGTGAGAAGGTCCTTGGCATATTTCCTTTGTAAAAGAAATATTCCATCTTAAGCTTGATGAAAATCAAGCCAAGAAAATAATGTAATAACCCCATATCTCACATCTCAATCATCATTTGAGACTTAAATTCATCCACCAGAGAAATAAAAGATCTTGAATAAATGATATCATCAACATAATGACAAACAATAATGAAATCATTACCTTTCTTCTTTACGTACAATGTTGGTTCATTTCACTTATTATATATCCCTTTAACTTAAAATACCCATCGATTTTGCTATACCACGCTCAAGGGGCTTGCTTCAAACTTGTAACACTTTAAAAAGAACTAAGGTGAAATAGAGCTTCGTGATTGTTTGTTGAGTAAATTTTGTAATAAAAATGATTTATATTAGTGTCCTTAGGCAGTGTATGAATTTTGTATAATTTTGAAGGTCAAACGTCCAAGAACGTCCATGTCGTTCGGAAGGTGTGTCTTAGATAGTGTTCATGTGTCTTGATGTGTGAGTGAGTTTTACGTGTTCATTTTAATTGGAATTAATGTGGGATGTTCCTAAGACCCATATAACTTAGCATAGGGGATTAACGTCCGGGTACGACTCCATATAGGACCCACAAGGGTCCCTAGAACAGGACCCCAACTCTAAGATAAAAACTACCAAAAATAGTGTCCATCGACGAGCCAGTCAACGACCAGTAGACAAGAAAACGGCTCGTCGACCTGGACCGTCGATTGGACATGATTACTTTCAGGTTTGGGATTTGCAAACCCAAACCACAAGCCTTCATCAACGAGAAGTCGAAGCATTGACGGTCCGTCGTTGAGAGATGTCGATGATGGTCTGCAAAAGCTGTAACGTCTGCTGCCTTGACTTTGTTTTTTTTTTGAAAATTCACCCCCAAGTCTCTTATAACACTAGGACCATATTTTTAGTGTTTTTATAGTTATATTAAATAGGTTATATGTCCTAGACCTAGACAATACCCCTCACTTCATTATTCAAACTCTCTCTCTCAAAACAAACTCTCTCAAAGTCTCCATTGGAGCTAAGACTCAAGGAGAACTAGGAGGGCTTGTTTTAACATGGTTCTTCATAAAAATAAATGGGTTTTCTTTTATTGAGGTAAGGTGGTCATCCTTGAACCACCTTCCATTCAAGGAGTCATTTCTATAAGATATTCAAAAAGAGTTTTCAAACTCTATCTTCTTCTAGTTTTTATTCTAAAGCATGGATCTTCATGTAAAAGTGTTTTAATGACTCATATATGTTTATTCTAGTACTAATTGATGATTTTAATGTCAAAACCTAATGAACTCATGTTTATGCGTATTTCATACTTTTAGCATAAGAAAATGGTTAAATGAATATGATTGTGTAGTGTTTGAACCTTTGGCTCCTTCTGGTGTTATTATTGTTTAGCTACTACACTAATGGACATATTATTATCAAATATTGAAGGATTGATGATAGGTTGTGAAATCTTGGTTAAATGGTGAGTTGGTTTTACTGAATAATTCGTATTACGAATTGATCTTGAGTTGTATGGTCCACCTTCTTGATGGTGGTGTTTACTTGATGTATTTGGATATATTTGCTCTGTATTGTGAGTATGTCTTTGAAGGCCGAATATGTTAAATGAGGTGATAATGAAGATGATTCTTGTAATGTGTATTATGAAGCTAGAATTGCATGTTTCTCTTAGTTTATGCCTAAATGAAGTAATGTATATGTAGAGCATGTTAAAGTGTGTAATGTGATGAATGAAGGTCTAGTCATGTATAGAATTTAAATATAAATGAAATGATTCTATTGTGCTATATGTTCTCATATGTACACACACATACAGACACTTAGAATGAATGAATGAATGAATGAAGCTAAATTAAGTAAAAAGGGGAATTTTAGGGTGAAAACTATTCGTGAGTTGAGAAGAATTGTTTAGTAGCAACCTCACTATTCCCAAGAGATTTTTAAGATAGGTAGGAGGACGAATGCCCTTCGTTATTTTAGATATGGTGTTCACTAGTTATCCTTAACCTCTAATATAAAATGTTTAGAATCTGTGGGAAGTTATGCCTAGAAGCCAGAGGATATGAAGAAGAGGTGGTTACACTCCGTGAGCTTAGATGTTGTATTCCAACGTACCTCTTGAGGTAAGCACTCATTGTGAGTAGAGAGTGAGTTACTTAGTAGAAATCTCCTTATCCCTTAACTATGCCCCACATAGGTGTAGTTATTTGGAAATCCATGTAAAATATAAAAGAAAAGACCTCATTATAGGCAAGTGGAGGGATCCTTCTTCGATAAGGAGAGTATCGGAATTCCACGTCTAGATCTCATGGTCTATGTCGGTTAGGCTAACCCCCACAAAAGTAATGAAAGTGCTAAGTCTTCTAACAGAGTGTACTACTTAGGGTAGGTAGTGGAATGGGAAGCTATATATCTATTGCACTAGGTAGGCATTCCGAAAGGGGAGTCTTGGTAAGTCATATATGAATTGAATGAACTAAGTCTCCTAATCCAACGTACTATTTAGGGTAGGTGGTGGTATGTGACGCAATCTATCCATTTCACTAAGAATACCTTCCGAAAGGGGAGTCTTGGTGCTTAGCCATCTAAAAGAGGCTACTACTTAGGGTAGGTGGTGAAATGGTAGGTCATCTTCTCATTGCACTAAGTAGGCATTCCGAAAGGGAAGTCTTAGTGTGTCGCTTGAGTGTTCTTCTAATGTCTTGTCATTGAGTGGGGGCTTGTTCTCCCGAGGTGAGTAAGCCAAAAAGGGGTAGTCTTAAGGTTCAGTTTGGTGTGTATTGAAGGAGGTGTATGTGTACTTCCTTCATGTCTTACCTTGGTGAGTCTTACGATAACCATAGTTAGGGGAATTCCTACGGGAATTAGTTAACTTCCTCTTTGTTTTTCCTTGGAAGTTCACTAATTTTGAATAGGGATAGTTCACTGTAAAGTCAAAATGAATTCACTGTAATATTTGAAAGCTTACTGTAAAATGGTTCTTTTTGGTGAACCTTATGGAAATCTTTATCGAAGTTTTAAATGGTGATTCTTAGATTTATTTACTTCTATATTCTTGAATGTTTAACTTAATTGTTATGAAAATGGGTTTTTACTAAAATGTCCCTTTTTCCATGTTTTTGCATATGCCATACTTAGTACTTTATTTGTATTAACCCCATACATTTCTATACTCTCTAAGTATAGGTCGGAAGCAAGAAGGAGTTTAGAAGGCAAAGCTTGGGAAATCTACTCTCTGACGATTTAGTATGTCCTCATATATTCGAGGACATAGTCTAGGTTTCTTAGTTTTGTTAATAAGACTTATTATATATTTTCTTTAAATGTAAAGGGTCGTGTCCCTAATATATTATGCCGTTTTGTTAAGATTGGCTTGTGACGATGAGACTTCCTAAAAATTTTATGAAAATTGTTTCCTTTATTAAATTATTCGTGAGAATTTTTAATTCCGCACTATTTTGCTACCAAAGATGTTGGAGTAAATAGGCTGGAAAACTTTTAAGAAGAAATAGAGAATGTATGTTGAAGTATTTTATATTTTTCTATATTTGAAATCAAAAGATAGTACAACTTTTTTACAGACATCAAAATAACAAACTACTAACTCACTAAGTGAACACTATTTCCATCAACTAAACAAGTAATTACTAACCAAAACACAACTAGAAAGTACTGCACACAATCAACATATTTGCTAACAACTTGCCCTAGAATATAGGATACTACTAACAAACTTAATTGACCAGGTTATACTTTGAATCAGTCTTCAATATGTAGAAGGTTACCACAGTAAACATGTCTCATGCATAATTTTATAAGGTGCCAGCGCCTAAGAAGGAGGCGTATGATGGACTGTTATTTGGCATATTTTTCAATGGACTGAAAGAAGAAATTTGTACCTTGTGTAATTTTCTGAATTCTAGAAAGGTAGTGATCTAGTTAACAGTAGGTTATGTATTATTTAACTAAAATTCATTCATGTCTAAGGATGAAATTTATGGTGTTGGCAGTGTCCTGGTGATTATTTTTTAGATTTCTTGGTAATATCAGTGTAACTAGTGTGAAATATCAATATAGAAGTAAAGTCGATATATACTGTCACGCCCAGAGCCTACACCCTGGACATGGCCAGCACTTGAAGACCATTGTTGCCCCCCCCCCCCACCCACACACAAGAGAACCCTTGGCATGGCTTACTTAATTTAGTGGAAGACTCAACTCAACTCAATTAAGAAATAGAGCATGAGCATGTTTAAAGAAATACATGCTGTAACAATCCGGTTAAAATGACACTTAAGTCTCAATACTTGAACACATGAAATATAAGATAATTTAGACTCCAAACCGAACTACTAAGTGTCTATCTTTCTATGAACTCTCTAATAACTGAGATGGATGTTTGGAAATACCCCACAACATCCTAACAAACTAAGATATGAAAGCAATAAAAGGGAAGTCCTACGAAATGCAAGATTAATCACCAAGTGGCTGTGGAGTGCTCAACGGGATCAATGGTGCGCTGCGTGCTTATCTTGGTTACCTGCGTCTGCATCATAAATGATGCACGACACCTGACATCAGTATAGAGTGTACGAGTATGCAAGATGGATAGCTAAACCACCACTTAAGCTTGGGAGGATTATGAAGAACTTACCTTGGTTATACTCAATTCAAGAATATGCTTAACTCAATGTATGTATATAAAGCAATTTAAAACACATGCGATATATATAAAATGTGCAAAATAGTAAAAACAAACTAGTTCGTTACACAAATGCAATAACAAACTCAACTTTACTTAATTATGAAAGCAATATACCTTTTGTGTGAGATTCCCTAACCAACACCCATCACTTTGAGCCTATATGATGATACAATATTTTACCTCACGTTTCCTAAGGACCATCATGTACCTTTCCATCGGTATAGGACCTTACATAGCTTAGTGGATTCACTAGATAAACTTATGTGATCATCTAAAAAGTATGACTCGTCATTTCCCGTGATGGCTTCATGGTTTACATGGAGACTTGAGTTAATATGAAATCTAATCCCCATATTGGTGCTCCATACTACTATAAAAACATGCTTTAGCTCATGTTTTTAATAAAACTTCCTTTCTTTGGGTTGAGATTATTTACTTAACTCTTTATCTTTAGAAAACGCCTTTTTGGAATCAATGTTCCCCTTTTAGTTAAAAATATTTTAAAACTCTTGCTTTCCTTTTAACATAAATGTGAAACATTTATAAACCTTTAGGGAATACTTATTTCCTTTATAGTTTTTACGAAATGAACTCAATTCTTGCTCTTTAGGTAACTTGAAACTTAAATCTTAGGGAATACTTAGTCCGTTATAGCTTTTGGGAACTTAACTTAACTATTTACTCTTTTCTCAACTTGTAACTTCAGCCTTAAACAAAAGTTAAAATGATTACTTAAGACTCTTTGAAAATATTAAGAACATAGTGTGACTTGCCTCTTTCTTTTTAACTTGACTCCTAGCTTCCTTGACTTTGATCTTAACTTTTCCTGAATTTGATTATGGATTCAAGGATCATGATATCATGTTTATGTATTATTTCATGATGTTTGAATGTACTTTAGAGTGTTGGAATCACCAAAGAATGATAAGTACATCACTTAGGAACTAGTTTGAAAATATAGGGAAAGAACGGGGTCTCTAGGGGTCTTGGTGCTCTGAGAGGCGCGGAGTGCCAGAGCCTGATTGGTAGGAATTGTCATCATGTGCTCTGAATCGCGCGGCGCGCCAGGACCTGACGGATTGAGTCTTTCCTGAGGCACTCTGGTAAGCGCGACCCCCCAGGGTCTATCATATGGGTTTTTCGACTTCTCTTCTCTGATTTTCAATTTTGAACCTCCCAAACTTTTATGGATCCTGCCCCAAACACTAAGGATTCCGAAATACTTCATTACCCAACAAATTATACCAATAAAAGAGTCTGGAAACATGAATTAAATGTACTTGGGGTACACTACAGTTCAACCAACAAGAATTTAATAAATTTTCGTCAAGAACTCCCATATTTTTATCAATGAATATACTCTAACTTGATGAATTGAAACAAATTGGGTATGGGTGAAAGGACCCAACATCGAGTGATCTCACATACCTTAATAGGGATCATCCTTGAAGAAATCCACGCAACGATCTTGGTGTTCTTGGACAATTCTTGATCTTCTCTCTTATTTTCTCTTTTCTCCCAAGCCCTAAGCGTTCTTTGTTTTTCTAAAACTAATTTAGGACTTTGTTTTACCCTTATTATAACATAAAAACGGATTAGGAAATACTAGGCTGAAAAAACAATTTTACCCTTACTAAAATACAGATTGGATTTTCCTAAGCTCAATAGCCCAACTTCCGAAAGGCATATCTCCCTAATATGACATCTTATTCTCGCAAACTCGGTGGTGTTGGAGAAATCTTCCCAAAAACTTTCAAACCATATAAAGAACTCTTACGAAGTTTTCCTGAGCTGGAAGTTATGGTCATTTGAAAATGACCAAAACTCACTTAACTTTTCAACATTTCCCTTCTTATAATGATTATTCTTTGTTTCTTATCTTATTCTTAGTTAATTCACGTTACGAGATGTTACAATATCTCCCCCTTGGGAACACTCGTCCTCGAATGAGAATTCTTTCACTAAGTTAAGGGTAGTAATATCACTTCAACATTCAATAACAAAAGCAAGTGATAACATGCTTACACATAGTCTAATAAACTGCTAGGAAGAGAATTTAATACCCTGATTCAAATTCTCTCTGGATTCAAAGAGACATGGATATCTCTTCTTCATATCCTCCTCAGCTTCCAAAGTAACTTCCTCAATGAATTGGTTCGTCCAAAGGACTTGACGAAGCAACTTCCTTGGTCATCAACTTGTGAACTTTTCGATCCTAAATTTGAACCGGAATTTCTCCATAGGATAATTTATCCTTAGTCTCAACATTCATAGTTGGTAGTATCAAAGAAGGATCACTCTAGAATTTTTTCAACATAGAAATATGGAATACCGGATGAACCGCTCCTAACTATTGAGGTAACTCAAACTATAAGCCACATTGCCCACTCTCTTGGAGATTCTATAAGGTCCAATATATCGAGGAATAAGTTTCCCCTTTTTTCCAAACCTCCTAACATCCTTCATGGGTGAAACATTCAGATATACTTAGTCATCCACCTAGAACACTAATGGCCTTCTCTAATATCTATGTATGACTTTTGGCGACTCTGTGCCATCTTTAATCATTCTTGAATCACTTTCACCTTCTCCATTGCTTGGTGAAGTAGATCTGTTCCTATCAACCCTAATTCACCAACTTCAAACCACCTAATAGGAGATTTGCATCTTCTCCCATAAAGAGTTTCATAGGGAGCCAATTCGATGCCCGAATGGTAACAGTTGTTTTAAGAAAAATCAATGAGAGGTATGTGAACATCCCAACTCCATTTGAAATCGATCACAAAATCTCTAAACATATCCTCCAAAGTCTGGATAGTACGTTCTGCTTGTCCTTCGTTTGAGGATGAAAACCAGTGCTTAAGTTCACCTTTGAATCCAAACTTTTCTAGAAAGATTTCCAAAACTGTGCAGTAAATTGTGCACCTCTATCATAAATAATGGAGAAAGAAACTCCATAAAATCTTACCACTTCTTGAATGTACAACTTAGCATAATCCTCTACCGAATAGGTAGTCCTTACCGACAAGAAATGAGATGATTTTGTCATTATATCAACAATCACCCAAATAGAATCATGTTCCCTCAAGATCTTGGCAAGCCTATGATGATGTCCATATTAATCATCTCCCGTTTCCATTATGAAAGTTCTATATTTTGAGCTAAACCTCCAGGCCTTGGTGTTCTACTTTCACTTGCTGGCAATTCAAGCACTTGGCAACAAACTCAACAGTATTTTTCTTCATGCTTTCCCAGCAATATACCTCTCTCAAGTCGCGGTACATCTTGGTGGAACCCGGATGGACGGAATATCTTGAGCTATTAGCTTTCTCCATGATTCTTTCTTGGAGTTCATCCACCCTTAGTACACATAATCTACCTTGATACTGCAGCACACCATCTCCCCCTTGTTCAAAAGACAATACTCTTTGCTTATGAACATTAGCCTTTAAGTCAAGCAAAATGGGATCGTGGCCTTGCTTCTCTTTAACCTCTGACACTAATGATGACTCATCTCCATTACCACTGTACCTCCTTCTGTAGAATCGATAAGTCTGACACCCAAACATGCAAGTTTGTGCACACATTTCGCTAACTCCCTCTTTCCTTCTACAACATGGGAAGTACTTCCCACAGAAAACCTGCTTAAGGTATGAGCAACAACATTAGCCTTACTTGCGTTGTATAAAATACTCATGTCATAATCCTTGAGTAATTCCAACCACCTCTTTTGTCTGAGATTGAGTTCTTTCTAAGTGCACAAATTGGAGGCTCTTCTGGTCAGTGAATATGTCAACATGAACACCATACAAGTAGTGGCCTCGTATCTTCAAAACAAACATAACAGGAGCCAATTCTAAGAATTGAGTTGTATAATTCTTCTCATGAACCTTCAACTATATAAAGGAATAAGCTATAATCTTTCCATTCTGCATCAACATAAAGCCCAAACAAACTCTTGATGCATCACAATACACCACTAAATCTTGAGTTCCTTCCGGTAACGTAAAAATCTAAGCGGTCGTCAAGCTCTCTTTCAATTACTGAATGTTTTTCTCACAAGTTTCAGACCACTGAAACAAGATTGTATTCTAAGTAAACTTGCTCAAATGTGACGAAATAGATTAAAACCCTTTAACAGATCTCCTAAAATAACCAGCCAAACAAAAGAAACTTCTTATATTTGTTGGAGATGTGAGTCTAGGAAAACTCAAAACTGCTTCTATCTTCTGATTGTCAACTCTAATCCCATCACCAAAAATAATGTGACCCAAGAATGCCACAGACTTAAGCAAAATTCACACTTGGAGAACTTGGCATATAACTCTTTATTCTTCAAAGTCTTCAAAACAATCCTGAGGTGACTAGTATGATCTTCTTCATTCCTTGAATACAACAGTATGTCATCAATGAAGACGATGGCGAATGATCTAAATAATATTTGAAGACTTTGTTCCATGAATGGTGCAGATGCATTCGTCAAACCAAAGGACATAACCAAAAATTAATAATGCCCATACTTTGTTCTAAAAGTTGTCTTGGGAATATCACATTTCCTAACTTTCAACTGGATAGAATGATCTAAGTTTAATCATTGAAAAGCAAGATACACCTTGAAGTTGATCAAAAAGATCATCTATCCTTGGAAGAGGATATTTATTCTTGATGGTCACCTTATTCAATTGGCGGTAGTCTACACACATCCTAAGGGAACCGTCTTTCTTTCTCATAAACAAGACCGGAGCGCCCCAAGGTGAGACACATGGTCTAATGAAACCTATGTCTAACAAATCTTTTAATTGTTCATTAAACTCTTTTAACCCTGTTGGTTCCATTATGTATGGCAGAATAGAGATAGGATGAGTATCTGGAATGATGTCTATGTCGAAGTCTTGATCTCTTTTTGGAGGGACTACGGGTGTATCATTAGGAAAAACATCAGGAAACTCCTTCACTATAGAAACTAAATAAAGGAAGGTACCTCAACACTTGATTCATTAACTTGGACTAAATGATAGATACACCCTTTGAAACTTACTTCCTCGTCTTAAGGTATGAAAGGAACAACCCTTAAGCACTACTGAACTACTACTCCACTTTATGACTGGCTCATTAGGAATTTGAAACTTCACAACTCGAGTTCTGCAGTCTATTAATGCATAATAGGCATGGAGCCAGTCCATAGAATGATATCAAAATCTACCATGTGTAACTCTATTAAAACATCATTGTATTCTTGTAATTCATGGAAATAGGACAATCACGATAGACTCTTTCCGTTAGAATAGACTACCCAACAATGTAGAAACACAGAAGGGTTCAAAAAGTTTTTCAGGAAGAATTTCAAACTGATTATCATCATAAGGAGTTACAAAGGATAAAACTTGCTCCAGGGTTTAACAAATCATAAACATTGAAAGTAAACACTTTTATCATACCCTTAATAATATCTTGAGAGTTTTCTTGATCATGGCGGTTAGTTATTGAATAGAGACAGTTTGCCCCTCCGCCAGTACTAAAAGTGGCTCCTATAGGTGCAGCCCTGTCTGGTGGAACAACTGATGAAAATTGAGCTCTATTGCCCGAATTTCCACCACCTTGTTTGTTCTTAGGGTACTCTCTCATGAAGTGACATTCTTAACCGCACTTGAAACAACTTGTCTTGCTATCAAGACATCTACCGGGGTGGGTTCTACCACATTTACCACATGCAGAAATCCCACTACATCCTTGTGCCACACTACCTTGGGATTGGGCTGGTCTAGCCTTGAAGTTCTGTAAATTCTGGTCACTGTACTCTATTCTGTTATTAGGCGCAGGTGAACTAGCGGATGATGGTGCATGCCCCTTTGATTTTTGAAATTGTGGTCGACTTGAACCACCTTTCTGCTGCCTAGACTCATTCCAGTCTTTGATTTCTTCTTTTTGTATTCCTCTCTGTCCCTCAGCTTCTCCTCTTCAACTTGTTGCGCATAGACCATAAAATTGGATATATACATGTCACCAATCAACATTGCAGCCCTACCTTCTTTGTTTGAAGCATGACCAAAACCAGCGACAAACAAACTCATCCTACTTATCATGTTTTTCAGCATCTCCGAAGCATAGTGAAAGTGTTGGGTGAACTTCAACCCATACTCATGAACACTCATGGAGTCCTATTTGGAAGTGAGGAACTCCCTCACCTTTGCTTCTTTAACTTCTTGAGGAAAGAATCTCTCGAAGAAGGCTTCTTTGATACAAGCCCAACTTGGACGGGGTGCCTCCTTAGCTTTGCCCTCCTTACATTGGTCAAACCAGGTCCTAGCCACAATCTTCAGTTGATATGCATCTAATTCAACCCTTTCAGTATTAACCACATGAAAAACCTCAAACACTTTCTTCAATTCTTCCACAATATTTTTTGGATCCTCGATAGTGTTTGATCCGATGAGCTATTAGGATTCATTCTCAGAAACTCACAAACCCTCAAGGTGTTAGCCCCTTCTTGTCGAGCTCCTCAATGTTGCCAGACTTTGTTGGTTACTACTTGACTTATTATCTGGATAGTTTCCCAAAACTCAACATTGGTAACCTCTCCTTGTGGTTGCACGTTCGGTGTATTGGGTAACTCTTGTTCCTCAACATTTCTCCTAGTTAGTCTACCTATAACTGCTCATTATGGAGGCATGATGATGTGAAACACACGCAAGAATGAATTAGAGAGAGACTTTTTAGAGAAATAACTCTAACACACAAAAATAATGGGAAGAAGTGAGATGTTCGTAAATGTTGTAGCCTCCTAATAATAGATAGAGAGCGCTTCAAACCGATGAATAAGACTCTACCATCATGGAGTCATAGATGCCCTAGGACTATTGAACTCTGTGCTCTGATACCATGTTTGTCACACCCGGAGCCTACACCTTGGATGTGGCCGACACTCGAAGACCATTGTTGCCCCCCACACTGAAAAGAACCTTGGTCTGGCTTACTTAACCGAGTGAAATACTCAGCTAAATTCAATCAAGAAATACAACATTTCTAAAGATATACTTGATATAATAATCTTGCCAAAATGGCACTTAAGTCTCAATACTTGAACATATGAAATATAAGATAATTTAGACTCCAAAACTGAACTACTAACTATCTATTTGTCTATGAAGCCTCTAATAACTGAGATGAATGATGGGATAGACCCCACAACATCCTAACGAACTAAGCAAGAAAAGAAATAAAAATGATGTTATCCGGAATGCAGGGAGGCTCACTAAGTGATTTTGAAGAGCTCAACTGGATCATTTGTGCGCTGCGTGCTGATCCTGGTTACCTGCATTTGTATCATGAAACGATGCAGGCCAAATGGACCTTAATTATCTTAGTGGATCCACCATATAAACTTATGTGATCCTCTAAAAAGTATGACCCGCCAATTCCCATGATGGCTTCGTAATATAAATGGAGACTTGAGTTAATATGAACTCTCTTCTCCAAATCGGTGTTCAATACTACTCCCGAAACATACTTATATCATGTTTTTAACAAAATTTCCTCCCTTTGGATTGAGATAAATTACTACATCCTTTATTTTTGAAAAAAACACCTTTTTGGAATCAATGTTCCCCTTTTAGTTCAAAACTCTTTTGGAACTCTTAATTTCCTTTTAACTTAAATTTGAAATATTTATAAACCTTTAGGGTATACTTAGTTCCCTTATAGCTTTTGCGGAATGAACTCAACTCTTGTTGTTTACTTAACTTAAAACTTAACTCTTAGGGAATACTTAGTCTCCTTATAGTTTTTGAGAATTTAACTCAACTCATTACTCTTTGCTCAACTTGAAGTTGAGTCTTAACAAGAGTTAAAATGATTGTTTTACACTCCTTGAATACTTTAAGAACTTATTGTGATTTGCTTCTTACATTTAACTTGACTCTTAACTTCCTTGACTTTGATTTTAACTTCCCTTGAATTTGATTATGGATTCAAGGATCATGATCTAATGTTTATTGATGTTTTTATGATGTTTAGATGTACTTTAAAGTATTGGAATCAACTAGGAGCGGTAAGTACATCACTTAGTAACTAGTATGAAAAGATAGGAAAGAATGAGGTCTCAATGGTCTTGGCGCTCTGAGAGGCGCGAAGCTCCAGATCCTGAAGGACAGACATTGTCGTCAGGTGCTCTGGCTGGTGCGGCGCGCCAGGGCCAGGTGGACAAAGTCTGTTCAGAGGCGCTTTATAAAGCGCTATCTGACTGGTTTTCTGATTTTTCTTCTTTGATTTTCAATTATAAACCTCCCAAAATCCATGGATCCCACCCCAAACACTTAGGAACCCAAAATAATTCATTACCTACAAAATTAGACCCAAAAAAGACCGGACACATGAATCAAATATACTTGGGATACACTACAATTCAACCAAAAATAGTTTAACGAATTTTCATCAAGAACTCCCATATTCATCATCCCATATACTCTAACTTGCTGAATTGAAATAAGTTGGGTGTGGGTGGAAGGACCCAACACCGAATGATATGACATACCTCGATAGGGATCACCCCCGACGAAATTCATGAAACTATCTTGGCGTTCTTCGACAATATTTAATCTTCTCTCTTCTTTTCTCTTTTCTCCCAAGCCCTAAGTGATCTTAGTTTTTCTAAAACTGATTTGGGACTGTTTTTACCCCTAATATAACCTAAAAACGAATTAAGAAGTACAAGGGTGAAAAGACAACTTTACCCTTACTAAAATCCGGATTGGATTTTCCTCAGCTCAACAACCTAACTTTCAAAAGACATATCTCCCTCATATGACATCGGATTTTCGCAAACTTGGCGTCTTTGGAAAGATATTCCTAAGGGATTTCAAACCATATAAAGATCTCGTCCAAACTCCTCTGATCTGAATGTAATGGCCGTTTGAAAATTACCAAAACTTACTTTTGAAAGCTGAAAATTTTTCCAAATTTCCCTACTTATTCCCAAAAATGATTATTCTTGGTTTCTTAACTTATTCTTAGTTAATTCAAGTTACGAGATGTTGTTACATATACCTTGTAGCATACAATCTAAAGATCTTTTTCAAGAAAGTTGATAATCTTATGTTGTATCCGAGGTTGACAAATATATGAGATCACATTATAGTTGAATCTATTATTATTTGGAAGAATAAAATTTCACATAAGGAAAAATCCAAATTGTAATATATTTGCATAAATCAGTGTGATAAATAGGAAAAAATAAATAAAAAAAAGTTGTTTATCAAAACAATGACCCATAAATATATACTACCTTCAGTTTCATGCCATCAAACACTGAAGAGGAAACCTGAAGAGTTTACAATGCATCACAAGTAAAGACTCCAGGGCTTATTGAGATAGCCCTTCCCCTCATATTCGATATGAATATTGCGAGGCACATCAAGAAAAAGAATACCCATAAAGACAAAACTTTTGAAAATTTGCGGATTCCATTTACTTTGTACTATGTTACATTCTTCTTTACTGGAATTTGGTGTTGGCAAGAAGTTCGGTGAACGGGAACATGATATCTCTAGACTATTTGGACATAACAGAGAAGAATGACACAAATAAGTATGAAAACAAAATTTTAACTTTCAGAACGTTGAGTAATGATTACTAATCACTATCATTCATGAAATTGATCAAGGATCGCGGATTGAGTGTTGGTGTCGAAATTGAGATATATTGATATCATGATTTATAAAAGTCAATATTCAAATTTCTTTCTAAGGTTCGTGATTCAAGTTTTAGGCCTATTGTTTTCCATTTGTACTTGTGATTGGAATATCTCGATTCTCAAATTTTTGTACTTGTATTTGCATAAAAGATTGGTTGATAGTTGGTATGATTCAAGAATTAAGACCCAAATTTTGATTTTTCCCATTATTGTTATTTTACCATGTAAAAATTTATATACCGTCGATAGATATTAGTTAAACTCTTCTTTTTGTCAACGCTTTAGGTAAGATAACAATCTTTGAATAAGTATCCCGAATTTGAATGCCAAAATGACACATTTTTCCTATTTTATAACTCTCCTCCAAAAGTCCCGTAAGAAACAACTTTAAAAGTTAAAAGTAGTAATAATTTTATATCATTCCCCCTAAAAGTTGGAAAAGAAAACCTAATTTGTGTTTGTATAAGGTGTTACTACCTCTCTTTTTCAATGTTATATTTTCCTGAGAATTATATCCTTCCTCACTCACTTCAATGTCTCATCAGAGTCTTTTCTATGCATAAAAAAGACCTTCTTTTAGGATTTCTTCGATCATAAATACTGATAGAGAAGTTTGAAAAGTAAATAACACTCCACATGATGACTTTTATCTTGGTGCATCAAATTGTTCAAGGATCGTGGATTGTGAGATTGTGATGAAATTGGGTTTTATTGGGATAATAGACCTTTATGTTTAATGTACAAATCGTTTTCTCCGGTTCGCGCCTTGTGAAAAGGTCTAAGAATTTAGGACAAAAAACAAAGTTTTAGTAGTTTTTTGTTCAGTATTACTCTCTCAGCTAAGTGTAATAGCTGAAGACCTAACTATGAAATTGGAATATTTCGAGTGTGATGATTCTTAAAGGTCCTAATTTAGTCCGCGCAATTACTTTTTTGTAGTTATATTTTTATTCCCTGTTGTTATAATGTTGTTCTTTTAAAATGAGGTTATTGTAGTTCCTGTAGTTTATTAGTTTTGACGTTCTTCCTAACCTTTCCTATATATGTTCCTTAGTACAAAAGATCATAATGTGAGAAATCAGTTATTATACTCACAGAAAATTCCTGGACACAAGGAACTAACATGACCTAATTAAGGACACCATATCGCGCATAAACTCAATGGAAGAAGATTAGAGGGTGAATCCTTAAGTTAATAATTCATAACAGCTATTGATTTAGTTGTATCTCCAAAGCACATCCAGCTAAACATGAAGAATTAAACTGCACTAAAAGATATAAGATTCTGAGTTTTTGTTAGAACGTGGTAAGTTTAATAAATAAAGAACTAATAAAAGTTATGAAGTCTGAAGAAATAATCCAGAATGAAAACTAATAGAGTGCTGTATGTAAGATATCGATAGCCGATAAGAGTAAAAAGTATTAGGGCATGTTTGAATAGAGGAATGTGATATCAGATGTGACACTGCATCCATCAAGATTATCTTCAATCAATAACGTGATAGTTTCATCAAACTAAAATAACTGAGAAAATTGAAATCATGACAAAACGGATTTTGTTACAATATAGGGTCGAAATGCTTTCAATCATCCGAAAACCTTTGGATTAGCACAAGAATAAGGCTACATTCATTCAAGTCTTTGTTTCCATTTTTTTGCGTAATCAAAGTTGCTGGCTTCTCGACTGTTGGGTATGTTATTTATAAACAAATGCATAATCCTCTCTACAAATTACTGCATTTTGGTAACCGGCGGTTGTATGTAATCATACCCATCTTGAGACATTTATGTTGCCCTTCTAAGTTTGTATAATTCAGCCAAGACATTCTCGAGGGGAACTCTCAGCTCGCTCTATTTAGTTTGCATTTCCTCCCAGCATAAATTAAACTAACAGCAATATTAATAACTATAGTTTTTATCGTCCTTCCTAGTAAAACCTAAAGTACAATTAATATTAGCAGGTGAGAGAAGCGTCAACACTTTAATAAATTAAATATCCGTATTAGTAGAGTTCATACCTTAAATGAGGGAACAAGGGCTTACCTCAAGCTGTTTGATCACAGTTTTCCAAAATATGTCGTAGTATCATTCTTGAAAGGTCATAGAGCAACAACCTTCGTTATTACTTACTTTTTTTTTGTTAGAACCTTTCCTGCAATTTTACTTGAATTTCTAATATCATTGATCGCCTTTACACCTCAATGTTTTGCTGGTCTGAATTTATTTTGTACTTAATTTTTAGTAACCAAGTGTTTGTATTAGCATTAGCCATTGTAGTTCTCTGCAGTTCATCTAATAGATTATGTACAACAACATCAAAGAGACGGCATCCATTTTGTTGTTTTGTAGGCTAATTACTGCTATAAATGCAACAAGCAGAATCATGATTTACTTGAAAGTGGTACTCATTCTCTGGATGTTGTGAGTAGATATAAAGAAAGTTAACCTAAGACGGCGTATACCTACGAGTATGTGTACAATAGTATATTATTATGTTTGAGTGGAGGAGTTTTGTCCAATGAATTCTAAATTCATTAAATCAAATCCTTGCATTAATCAAAATAAAGCACGTTTACAACATAAACGATAGTTGATTATTAGGAACTTCCGATGTCTATAAGCACCTCTACTCGCGAAGAAAGAAAGAAATTGACCAAAACAATTGGAAGAACCCCCAAGTTTGTCTTCTCCGATCATATCTGCAACATATTCCTTAATCACAAGGGTTGAATCTTTAAATTGATGGCTTCCATACAGTGTAATTGACTTCTCATGAAGGAAAACTTCTTGGGATCTGTATAATATTTCTAATTCCTCGTGCATCTGAAAAAGATTTTTCTTCGTCTTCAAAACAAAAATGGTTGAGCTGATATATTATTTCTCAATTTCTCTAACTTTGAGTCCTCTTATACCACCTAGATTTTTCAGCAAGTCTAGTGTTATAAAGTTTGTGACGATAGTTGTCTCCAGTGATTGGTTTCTCCTCTAAGTTGCAAACAAGAATAGATACATCTCCAATAACATCATTGGGAACATCAACCACCAGAGTTTCTAGATTCAAGCGGGTATCAAAATGACAAAGGGAGATCTTTTGCATCCTTACAGATGTTTAAGCTTGTCAAATGACATCCCTACTCTAGCATTGAATAATTCATCAGGGCAACATTGTTCAACAAATATTCTTTTACATTTCTTCTAATTCATAATTTTCATGATTTTATGCTATCGAAGAGATACTAATTCCGCGACTCATATGGAGAAGCTGTGTTGTTTGATGCATATGGAAAATATACTCCGCGATGATATTTTTTAAACATTCTCTTACTCTGTTATCTTCTAACACAGTTAGTTCAAATGAAAAGTACAAGTACAGTATCTGATCAATTCTACTAGTAAACAACACAAGTTTTGTCGTTGCTAAAATTCTCTTCCAAAGTTCGTTAGCTATTGATTTGGATAAGAAATATTTACTTGGCAACATTATATTTCAGCCAAATTGGAAGAAGCAAAGGAAAATACTTCTACAATGAAGATTATACTCACAGCAAATACCCGAAATACAAACCTAACATGATCTCATTTCACTCACGAACTCACTTGTAGAAGGTTTGAGGAAAAATGTAAATACATGAAGGAGCAGAATATGTACCCTGTCCCCCTTCTTACTTAAGCGTGAATTCACAGAAAAATTCTACAGGGTTGAGGTTAGCAAAAAAGATTTACAGGGGTAGTTGCACAGTTTTTCGGACTGCTGGATAGTTGAGGTGAAAAGTTCACTGGAATTATAAAGAACAAATAAATTAGCATCATAATTAAACTTTTGGTATTGCAGCACCAGACTTTCCTATTATGTTGTCGCTATTACCTTTATTGTGATCATTCATCTAATGTTTTCCATCCCAACAGTTAGTAGATTACTTGTTTCCTTCGGAATCTACAACTAACTATTCGGAGCAATAGTATCTAGCAATCATAACATACATGGACAATAACTTATTGTTTCTATGGCTATCAAAAAAAGACCTATCTATTTTATCTGAAAACTCCAAACTAGTTGAGTGGCATATTCGGAGCATCAACACCATTACGGTACACTTTGAGAAGCGGAAGAAATTGTTGGAATTCTATAAAAGAGTCTTGAAAGCTAGGATGCATTCTTGAATTATTAAAAGAAGGGAAATGCATAAGTACCCCCAAGCCTATGGCCATAATCCCAGTGACACACCTACACTTAATAAAAATATTATTACCCCCTTATATAATTTTAGTTTATTTTTGTGCATCTTTTGTGCTTATTTGCCACCTTCAACCACCCAAGTTTGTTGTGTTTGTACACACATAGTTAAGTTTAGGGGTAATAAGTTTAGGTGTGTCTCTGAGATTTCGATAATAGTCTAGAGTAATACTTATGCATTTTCCCTTCTTTTAGTAATTCAAGGATACTCGAGTATTTTTTTTAACAGCCTGGGTATTATTAGAAACCCTATTACTTTAGGCATATTTCAATCCGCTATCAAATTAATTAGTACCAAACAAAGTCCAAACTTAGCTCTAGATAAATGCAGAAAGTCAAACATGCACTTTCTTATGCAGGTTGTTTTATATAAAATGCCACCAATCTCTCTTGAAATCCTTTGAAATTATCAACAACTTCACAATCCACAAGACATGTTTTATTTTGCGGAAGATCTGAATGTAAATTGAGATTTGTAGGATTAAAATTAGCCACTTATTACTTTAAGATCTCTTTTAAGTAATAGCTGCAGTGCCATGCCTACATACACTAAATTCAAATAGTGCATACATTACAACTCACATAATATTGTGTCCCTAATACAGTTTTGTCCAATAACTAAAATATTCCATAAAACATACATATTTCCTCTATTCCATCAAAAATACACAAGGCATGATTTAACACCTAATCCATTTAATTGTTACCCTTAGATTGGTAGCACTTGGTGGCTGAACACATTCCTTGTTCTTATTTCTCTTATATTTCTCAACAATTTGAAGCCAGAGTAGCAAGAGCGAAACAATGTGTCTATAGCACAAAAAAGATAGAAAAGGTAGAAAATCACAACAATTGGCATAGAAATTTAACATTAGAAGTAAATTAGAGTTTCATATTAAAGATATAAAAGAGAATCATGAGTAAAAGAAAACCTTTCTCAAGTCTCAGCTTCAAAGGATTAGGTTCTTTCACTTTGCCCCATCAATCACCTAAGTAATTAGCGAAAGTTTCAACCTCAACATTTGGTGTTCCCAATCCAACGAGTGGAATACATGGAGTGAGTGGTAAGAATAATTGTCTTTAAGCCACCTTTGTTTGACTATAGTATCATAATCAATTCATTAGTAGCATTAGCATCGAAATTGTAACTATGATTGCAGAGGCTGAATATGCCACGTAAACTCAAGCTCTCTTAAAGCTCAAGACACAATGAAACCCAATTTTGCTAGACCAGGTGGTCTACATAGAGTATTTGTGCCTAACCTAATAGCTAAGGGAACAATTCCAGCAATAATTAAGGCCAACCATGAAAGAACATGACCAAAATAACACTTGTTAATGAAAGTCTAACCTTTGACTTCAACTTTTATAAAGTTATAAAATCCTAACAATTAACACAAATATTATATTTTCATGTTGAAGTTGTCAAAGGGAATAAAGAGTGAAAGAATACCTTGCTCGATTTACACCTTCAAATGATGAAGTGCTTTCACTTCACTCGAATCACAGAAGTTATTGATGACAATATACTTAGTTAAAATTATTTTATGTATATAGTTTATGGCAGAAAATTGTATCCTTTATGCATAATTAAAATTATATTATGTATATAGAGTCCAATTGTGTGAGCGACTAAAAGTATGGTAGCAAGACTTCACAGGCTATGTTTGGGTCTTTGTAAGATAGAGAAGAACTACAACTCTTCTAACTTCCCAATCATTGAGATGCCTTGAATTTCCTAGTGTAATAGCCATTGTAGCATTTGTAGAAATTACATCTAATTGTTTCGATATTTGTTATTCAATCATTCTTCTTCTACTTGAATGTCTAATTGATGTTGTTGGGCTTTGTGGAGGCTTGTGAGCCGGCCCGACCCATTACTGAAACCCTAGGTTAACCATTTGGCTTTCCTATAAATATGATCCTTGTATTTGTAATTCCAGAGTAGCACAAGTGAAATAAAATCCTCCTGTTACAGTCGTGGAGTAGGGAAACCGAACCACGTTAAATTCTTGTGTGTCCCGTTTGTGTTCCGTTTCTCTTTTCTCTAGATTATTTGTGTGTGTTGTGTGTTTAATTCCCAACAATTGGTATCAGAGCGAGGTTTCAACAACATTGTAACACAAACTGTGAGAAATTGTCACCTAGGGTTCTTGTGTGAAGAACTGTGTGCAGGGAGGAGTAGCCGCCGTTACCGTGTGGGTAACCTCAAGCAGCAGCCGGCTAGGAGAACCGCGCAGGGTGCGAACAGCCGTCGTCCGTGTGCTGTCCGTCGCGCCGTTCCAGTGGCCGCCGCGTCGAGGAGCCTCAGATCCAGCCGCGAGCGTCCAGATCGTGAGCATCGTCCAAATCGCCGCCCGCTGTCTGTAGACGCCGTTAAGGGAATTGCCGAAGTCCTTTGAGATGGCAGAAGATGGGAAGTTCCGAATTGAGAAGTTCGATGGTACAGATTTCAGTTGGTGGAAGATGCAGATTGAAGATTTGCTGGTTCAGAAAGATTTGGACGTAGTGTTGGGTGACAAGCAAGGAAAATTGTCTGATGCAGAGTGGGCAGTTTTGGATCGGAAAGCTATGTCAGTTATCCGACTCTCGTTGACCAAGAATGTTGCGTTCAACATTCTTAAGGAGAAGACAGCGAAAGGCATCTTGGAAGCCTTGTCTAACATGTACGAGAAGCCATCTGCAGCAAACAAAATTTTTCTGATTAGAGAGTTGGTGAACACAAAGATGAAGGAAGGCAGTTCAGTTACCGAGCACATCAACTCATTGAATTCGATCTTAGCCAGACTTTTGTCAGTTGGCATTAAGTTCGATGATGAAGTTCAAGCTTTACTACTGTTATCATCATTGCCTGACAGTTGGTCCGGAACGGTTACAGCAGTTGCCAGTTCAGTGGGACCTAATGGATTCACCTTTGAGAAGATTCGTGATCTCGTTCTTGGCGAGGATGTCAGAAGAAGGAGTTCTGGAGAATCATCAGGTGATATGCTAAACGTCGTCAGAGGCAGAGGAAATAACAGAGGTAGTGGGAGCAGGAACCGAAGAAGGAGTCAGTCAAAGGCTCGGGATGGCTCAGGTGTAACATGTTGGAACTGCAAGGAGGTGGGGCATTTCAGGAATCAATGCCAGAAAGACAAACAAGTCAACATTGCAGAAGACAGCGTCAACGAGGATTTGTTTATCTGTTGCGCGGAGAGCAATGTGGATTCCTGGGTCATGGATTCTGGTGCTTCTTTTCACGCTACCCACAGCAGTGAAGCATTGCAGAATCTGGTTATTGGAGACTTTGGAAAGGTAAGGCTTGCAGACGATAGAGCTCTTGATGTTACGGGCATGGGTGACATGGTGCTGAAGACGCCAGTCGGTTTCTGGACCTTGAAGGATGTCAGAGTTGTTCCAAGCTTGACGAAAAGTTTGATTTCTGTTAGGCAGTTGGATGAACAGGGACATCATGTGAAGTTCGGAAATGGGCAGTGGAAGGTCGTGAGGGGCAATCTTGTCATGGCTCGTGGAACAAAAAGAGGATCGTTGTATATTGTCGGATTACCGTCTGAGGGAGTGACCGTCCCAGTTCAGAAGAAAAACAAAGTCCGGTTCACAGAATCTCGTGGGCAGAAGAAGGTTGTCTTTGCAAGAAAGAAACCCAGAGCCACAGGTCAGATTCAGGATGAACGAGCAAGGAAAGGTTCAGGAAGACCAGTCAGAGGCGTTCGTGGCAGTGGGAGCACCGGCCGTGCTTCAGCCAAGGCTCCTAGAAGACAGTGGGTCAAGAGAACCAGTATTCCAGCTGTTGATACGTCTCCAGAAAATATCTTGCTGAGTATGGAGAGTGTTTGTTCTCAGGGAGTTCTAGGATCCGGCAGTTCGTGTCTCAAGTGGGAGCCGGTAGGGACCGAGGACGAGTCAAGGGCAGTTTCAGCCGTGACTGATGTGTTGAAGCTTCGGGGAGCTTCAACGGGCCTTTCAGTTGACTGATGAGAAGGCCGCTGTAGCAGGAGAGAGTTGAAAAAGATTACTAGACATACAAGTGTTCTAAGTGGATGACAGTTGAAATTCTTCAAGCCTCCAAGTGGGAGATTGTTGGGCTTTGTGGAGGCTTGTGAGCCGGCCCGACCCATTACTGAAACCCTAGGTTAACCATTTGGCTTTCCTATAAATATGATCCTTGTATTTGTAATTCGAGAGTAGCACAAGTGAAATAAAATCCTCCTGTTACAGTCGTGGAGTAGGGAAACCGAACCACGTTAAATTCTTGTGTGTCCCGTTTGTGTTCTGTTTCTCTTTTCTCTAGATTATTTGTGTGTGTTGTGTGTTTAATTCCCAACAGATGTGAGGCTAAAATACACATTTTTTTATCATTATTTACTTCATATTTATTATTTATATTTGTCAATTTTTTTGAACATAAATTTTATGAATTGTGCCAAATTGTGTATTTTATTTGTAGAATTAATTTAGTAAAAAACTGAAGAAGTTTGGGGCTAAAACGAATTAAAGATGGAAGGTTGAAGAAGGAAATCAAGCACGCATCTTAATGATTAAAACAAACATATTTATTTTTATCAATTTTTATTGTGTTTTTGAGACAATGAGTAGCTAAGCTTCACAACTAGGTTTGTGGGAACCATGAGCGATTAACAAAGTATGAATAGTAAATAAGCAATTCTCAAATAGGGTATAGCATGTATTGATAATTTTTTCGCTTATAAGTCATTTCAACGAGTGCACGCGTTAGACCTTGCCTTGTTGCTACTTGCTGGACCAAGTAGGTAGTTAATACGTAAAAGAATTATCAATATAGATTTAGTGGGATACTATCTAATAGGCTAGTGTCGATTGGTGCGAAGTAATAACTAAGTCATACATCGATTATGATGCTAAATATGAAGTAAAGGTAAGGGTTAGTAAATTATACACACGTAGCCGGACCAAGGTACGGGGTAAAATTCTCTAGATGCCGGACCAAGGATTTAGAGATACATAACTTATCACTTTGCATGCGTAACACAAGAGAAGAATTGTTATTACTAGGATTACCGCGTTATGAGCTTATGGGGAACACATTCCTAGTTATTTTTATTAATTTGGATATAAATAAATACTTAGTTCAAAGCTATTTGTATTTCTTTTATTTTTATTTCAATTTAAAATCCCCCATATTTATATAACGACTATCATGTTAAATATTTGCTATTGATAATATTCTTCCATATTCTCTATGTGATCGACCCCTACTCATAGTTGGGTAAATATATTGCATACGATCGTTTATATTTCTTTTCAAGAAGTATATTTGAACGTTATCAAGAATGAAGAAGTTTGGAACTAAAACGAATTAAAGATGGAAGGTTGTAGAAGGAAATCAAGTAGGAAGCTTATTATCAACTACCTCCTTGGTCCGACAAGTAACAACAAGGCGAGTTTCAACGCGTGCACGTGTTAAAAAGACTTCTAAGAGAAAGAATTATCAATACATGCAATAACCTATTTGATAATTGCTTAATTACTATTCATACTTTCTTAATCTCTCATGGTTCCACAAACCTAGTTGTGAAGCTTCGCTACTCATTGTCTGAAAAATTCAATCAAAATTTATTAAAATAAATATGTTTATGTTGTTGCCGCCGCCTTCTAAATTAAATGACCTTTAAGAAACTGATACGTGGCAAAGAGAACACGGTTCCATCAATTTAGTTTATATATCTTTATATATGTATATATATAATTTTATTCATTTTCATCCATCAAGTTGCCTGCTTGGTTTCCTTCTTCAACCTTCCATCTTTAATTATTTATTTTTTTACCAAATTAATTCGACAAATATAATACACAATTTAGCACAATCCATAGAATTTATGCTCAAAATGGACAAATATAAAAACTCAATGTGAGGTAAATAATGATAAAAAAAAAATGTGTATTTTGGCCTCACATCAACACCCCACACTTAAAAAGATACTATGTCCCCAAAGAATTAAATAAAATATAAAACAATGGTTAGGAAAACTCCCTGAGGCCTTTAAGCATAGCTAATAGCACATTCTCAAAATTTATATCAAGGGTCGTCACCCCACACTTAAGCTCAAACATGTTCCTATTTTTTTTGGTTGGGTACCCAGACTTCTCCTAATCTGCAAAAACAAGATAAAAAAGTGATACTAATAAAATAATGTAAAAAAATAATAAAAAATGAAGTTAAACTACTAATTGGGACGCGATAGACACTAACAATTTTACTATTTTTTTCTTCCACTTTGAAGATACGAACTGCACCCCCAATTTTGAATCGATTTTTCTATTACGCTCAAGGATTGGTGGTACAAAAAGAAAGATCCCAAACAACAGATATCACATAATGCCCTTCTTGGATCCAAAGTGAGAAATGTAATTTTTCTATGTAGTAACAATAAATTCAAGAATATAGACACAATTTTCCTCCTCCATGCACTCTTCTATAGGCTTAGATGACTCAATGAGAATAATAATAAAAATTTTAAAACTAATCCTAAGAAGAAAAAAAAAAGCAAGTTAAAATAAATATTAAAGACAATTTCTAAGCCATATTCCCAGGCAGCGGCGCAATTCTTGATAACGTTCAAATATACTTCTTGAAAAGAAATATAAATGATCGTATGCAATATATTTACCCATCTATGAGTTGAGGTCAATCACACAGAGAATATGTAAGAATATTATCAATAGAAAATATTTAACTTAATAGTCGTTATATAAAAATGGGGGATTTTAAATTGAAATAAAAATAAAAGAAATAAAAATAGCTTTGAACTAAGTATTTATTTATATCCAAATTAATAAAAATAACTAGGAATGTGTTCCCCATAAGCTCATAACGAGGTAATCCTTGTAATAGCAATTCTTCTCTAGTGTTATTCAGACTAAGTGATAAGTTATGTATCTCTAAATCATTGGTCTGGCATTTAGAGAATTTCACATCGTACCTTGGTCCGGCTACGTGTGTATTATTTACTAACCCTTACTTTTACTTCATATTAAGCTTCATAATCGATGTATGACTTAGTTACTACTTCGCACCAATCGACACTAGCCTTTTACATAGTATCCCACTGAATCTATGTTGATAATTCTTTTCTTATTAACTACCTCCTTGGTCCGGCAAGTAGCAACAAGGCTAGTTCTAACGCGTGAACTCGTTAAAAAGACTTCTAAGAGAAAGAATTATCAATACATGCAATAACATATTTTAGAATTGCTTAATTACTATTCATACTTTGTTAATCACTCATGGTTTCAACAAACGTAGTTGTGAAGCTTAGCTACTCGTTGTCTCAAAAAACACAATCAAAATTTATTAAAATAAAATTGTGTTAATCATAAAAAGTTAAGATCAATAGCTAAACTATATTTTTATTAATAACAAATACAAATAAATAATAAAGGAAAATAAAGAATAAACTACAATTCCCCGGCCTCCACGGCGGCTATTACAAAGCTCCAAAGCTAGAAGAAAATTTATATTATGTCTTGTATCTTGTTTCTTGGCTTCCTCAAATAATAATTTCTCTGTCCTATGTATGACTTAGAAAACCCTAAATAAAATAATTGAGTTCAAACAAATTAGGAAATCAAAACCCGAAAGGAATTGAATTCCTTAAATTATTTGTTGTTTTGCCACCGCCTTCCAAATTGAGTGACCTTTAAGAAACTGACACGTGGCAAAGAGAACACGGTTCCATCAATTTAGTGCAGCCGCTTTCGATATATATATATATATATANACATCTTCTGCTCCAGCAAGACCACCAACTGTTCAAGTTTATTCGAGGAAACTAGGGATAGATGATATATGTTGTTAGATCTTTCATCACCCGATCCTTCAAAGAATTTTGATCTCCCTATTGCTCTTCTCAAAGGTAAAAGCACTCGTATATACATTTATCCCATTGTTAATTTTGTTTCCTATGACCGCTTATCCTCTATGTCAAGGTCCTTAGTTTCTTCTTTAGACTCCATCTCTATACCAAAAACAATGAAGGAAACTTTGAACCATCCTGGATGGTTTGATGCGATGCTTGAGGAAATACATGGCTTAGAGGAAAATCACACGTGGAATTTGGTGGATTTACCTACCACGAAGAAACCAGTGAGATGTTAGTGGGTTTTCACCATTAAAGTTAATCAAGATGGTATTATGGCAAGGCTTAAGGCTAGGAATGTGGCTAAATGGTATGCTAAAACTTATGGAGTGGATTATTAAGGCACTCTCTCTCGGGAAGCAAAACTTATTTACGTCCTCTTGTTCATTTCTACAGCCGCTGCAGAGAATTTGCCTTTATATCAGTTGGATATCAAAAACGCATTCCTTCATGGTGGTCTTCATGATGAAATATATATGGAGTAACCACCTAATTTTGTTGGTTAGGGGGAGTTGAGAAAGTTTGTTATTTGAAAAAGTCCTTGTATGGGTTGAAAGAGAGTCCCACACTTTTTTTGGGAAGTAAAGTGAGGTAGACCTGGAGTTTGGGATGAAAATGAGAAAATGTGGTCACACAATCTTGTACTGACAATCAACAATTGGCACTATCTTGTTAGATGTGTATGTTGATGACATTGTCATTGCAGAAAGTGATTATGTGGGGATCTCTTCCCTCAAATCCTTCATGCATACTAGGTTTCATATGAAAGACTTGGGTCAATTGAAGTACTTTTTGGGGATAGAGGTAAATAGAAATATAAAAGGGAATTCTTTTGTCTCAGAGAAACTATATTCTTGATATTTTTGCAAACATGGAAAGTTGGTAGCTAAACCTTGTTGTACTCCAATGGTTCCCAATGTGCAACTTATGAAAGATGATGGCAACCCCTTTATGATCTTGAGAGAACAGGAGGTTAATTTGGAAGTTAAACTACCTTGTTTTGACTCGTACAGACAATGCTTTTGGAGTAAGTATTGTTAGCCAGTTCATGTCCTCGCCTAAAGTCAAACACTAGGAAGCGTTTCAATAGATTTTATGTTATTTGAAAGGAGCCCACAGTCTTAGGATATTATGTAGCAATCATCGTCATATATCGTGTTTAGTGTTTTAGAGATGCTGACTATGGTGGATCCAAAATTTACAGGATCACGACTACACGCTATTGTATCTTTGTTGGAGGGAACCTAGTTTCATAGAGGAGTAAGAAGCAAAGTGTTGTATCTCAATCAAGTAATGAATCTGAATACAGAGCTATGTCACAGTGTGCATGTGCGATTATGTGGACATATCATCTTCTAATTGAAGTTGGGATGAAATATCGTATACCAACAAAACATTGGAATGATAATCAAGTTGCCTTGCATATTGCTTCAAATCCGGTGTATCATGAAAGAACTAAACACATTGAGGTTGACTGTCATTTTATTATTGAGAAGATTCTGGAAAACTTTATTTCCACCAGCTATGTGAAGACACGATAGCAAGTAGTTGATTTACTCACAAAGGCATTAAATGGAACTCGAGTTGATTGTCTTTGTAACAAGCTGGGCATGATCAACATATATGCTCCAGTTGGAGGGGGGGGGGATTATAGAATGTATATAGACTTAATCTTTGTAATATACATATAGTTATATATAGGAAGCAGATTTATTTTATTAGTTCGCACCTCATGTACTATATTTATTCACTGTTCAGCGGCTGGAATAAAACAAGATCATCCATTCAATTATAGTTATTGTTACATCTCTTGATCCATAATAGTAGAGTTTGTACCTTCAATTAGGGAACAAGAACAAACACCTGATCAACAGATTTCAAGTGAAATTTGGAAATAATGTAGAGCTGTAACAATAACGAAATATGAAAACACTATAACAAATAAAAGATCAACGTATTAACAGGTCAAACTCTTATACTTTTCCAACATAAATACTATGCTCTTTTAGAGGCCTAATATGAGGGAAACGATAACTAGCACTAGAAAATTTTGGATAGAAAATTATAACAAGAAGTTCTCTTTTTCTTTTAATAAGAAAAGGCTTCAATGATAATCGAATATTCTCAAAATAACATGAGGATTATCATAAAACATGTTACTTTAAGGATATGACAATCCTCTGTCAAATAAACTGATACAAAACTTAACTTTTATCACAATAAGAAAGCAACAGAGACAAGAAAATTGCAGAAAGTAAAATATACACTCAACAAGACATTAAGTGTATAAGACATGTAAACCAGACATGCTTCAAATTTATACATTAAGTTTACCTTTGGGGGGGGGGGGGAATTG
>NC_028641.1:63093474-63102272 GCF_001406875.1 Solanum pennellii
TTATTTGTGTAGGGAAATGGAGGTGATCAAATTTGAAGTGGATGATGAAGAGTTTTTGAACTATTGTAAAAGTTTAAATACATATTTGATTTATTGTGTACACATTTAGAATATTGATGTATAAGTATGGGTATGTACACAACACATACTATCTTTTGGTTGTACATGAAATATTTCTCGAAGTTTATTTGAAATATATAGCTTCAATTTAATGATTAATTAGTTCATTTTGTGTTTTAGGTCACTTGTATGTATGTAAATATATTATATATATTTGTGCTACATGTAGGCTTATAAATGTTGAAGTTACACTTTGTAAGTGTTGCTCTAGGTAGATAAAAAGTTACACTTTGAAAGTGTTGCAATAGATGACCAATAAAAGGCAACACTTTTTAAGTGTGACCAATAAATCTGAAAAGGCAACGCTTTTAAGTGTAGTCTAACAAAAAATAGGTGTTGCTAATGCACGTCTTCAAAGCGTGCCCTTATACCTATTTGGCTACGCTTTATAAGTGTAGCCAAAGATGGCAACATTTAAAAAGTGTTGCCTAATGTCAAAGGTTACGCTTCTTTTGGGCAGCCCCTAAAAAGTGTTGCTGAATGTCCAAAAGTGTAGCCTTTTATCAAAGGCCACACTTTTTGCTAGTTTAGGCTACACTTACGTGGTGTTGCTGTAGGCCGAAAATGGTGTAGTGAGTCAAGTCTGCCTTTACGTCAATGTTTAATGCGTTTTATAGAAGCACAACCAATTCCTTTTTTTGCTTATAGAGGAAATTCACCAGCTTATTGATCCACTAACTCCACCAAGTTATCCTCTTCAATAGCCATTTTCTGCCATATTGGCTAAAGCTATGACTTGTCACGAGTAAGCAACTGCAATATAACCATCTTAATTATCTATCCATTAAGATATCCCCCTCCTAAGGAAAGGGCTTCTTCTCCTTATAATCCTTGTCTTCCTTCTCCTTCTTCTATGTACACCAAACATGAAAAGAAGTTTAAGTGAAAAAGTAGCTACTTTATCAAGCAAAACACAAGAATTTTTTATTATATATGGTATAATTGTTGTGTTGATTATTTTTAGTCCTAGACGAACCATTTGTATTGTTTGGCCAAATGAAGCAAATCCTAGGGCTAGTGTCATGTGGTATTTTTGTCACAAATCCGTTAACCTTTCATCCTCATTGTGCTATAGTACCAAATGACGCTAGCTCTAGTCTTTGTTTTGTTTGGCTAAACTATCGGAACTGTTTGTCTAGGACCAAATTTAATTAACACAACAAGTATACCACAAACAATAAATAATTCTTATTCTTTCTTGGACAAACTATCTATTCTTTCACTTAAACTTCTTTTCATGTTTGGTAATCACATAAAAAGGACAAGAAGATAGGGTTAGAAGGAGAAGAAGCAATGTGATCTCCATAACCTCATATTTAAGACTTGTTTGTTCTAATCTTACTTTGTTCCCAGATCAATTTTTTTAGTGATTAAGAGACCTTAGTTTTGTCCAACAAAAAAATTGAATTAGGATTATTTTAATTTTATTAGAATGTTTGGATGCAACAGTTATCAGGATTATGGTACCAGAATATAAGTTCAATTTAATATGGGTTGACAATACATTAATAAATGCACTTCGTTATGGTGAAATACTTTTTTTCGGCCAAGAAGGATATATTTATGTTAACGATTTTACAGTAACAATCATATAGATTTATAATTCAAATTATTCTCGGACCAGTTATGAAACTCTTGGATGGTTGTTGTTCACTTTCTTAGCACCACATCTCTCTATCAGCTTTGATTGAATATTATATTTTTGTGTAGCATAATATTTTTAAACCTATAAAAGCATATTATTTTAAGTATAGTAAGAAGTTAAAATTTAGTTATTTTAAAATATAGAAACATGTTACTTACTTGATAACATAAGACAAAATTAATATAAATCAAATAAAAAGTTTAAAAAGAAATTATTTTTAAATATAAAAATGTATTTCTTTGAAAATGGAGAAATTTAGAAAAACCAATCAGTTAGAACAAGAATTTTGAAATTTCACTTCATAAAGTCTCATTAGAAGATAGAGAAATTATCGAAGATGAAAAAAAGTCTGGTGAATCAAGATATATATTTTAGTGATGGATATAAATTTAAAAAGATAAAAATAAACTAGAACAATTATTAAATTTTCTTGTGTAGTTGAGGATTTCACTTCATAAAATTCCATCAGCGTATAGAGGAATTACAAGTGATGATTAAGAGTCTGATGAAGCGAGATAAAGAATTCAATGAAGAGACAACCCTTAGCCCATGAATGATGTTGAAAAGAGAGAGAATTTGACGGAAGTTCCTAGGGAAAATGAAAAATAAAAACTATTAAGACTTTATATATTGAGTTTATTTTTATATTTTAATATTTTTACTGTATTTATGTTTTAAAATATTTCATCTCTATAACTTATACAATAATGTTGACACTGTTAGAAACTAACATACCCATAAATAATGTCAATTTTTAAAGGGGATCAATATAATTAGTCTAGTATTAATGTTTCATTGAAACAACGCTTCCTTTCATCATTCACATAATTGTAATCCCTTTCAAACAAAGTTGACAAATCAATCTAACACATAGTCCTTCTTAATGTTATGCCTATCAATAATTAAGTATAATGTAAAAATAAGAAACATTTAACAAATTTAATTTGAAAACTTATCATTTGATAACCTCTTTTTGCAATGCTTTTAATTACCATATATATGCAAAAAATTAAGTTATTTTTTTTTATTTTGTGCACTTTGTTTCTGTCATTTTCAAATATCAATTCCATTATATATATAGAATACAGCCAAATAAGAAAACAAAAAGCAAAATTGAAAAATAACGGTAGAAGTTACGAACCAACGTTACAAAAAAAATAATTTAGTAAAATAAAGTAGAAATTAGACACAAAGTTGCAACAAAAAACTTTACCAAAAACTGCATAAAAACAGGACAAAAAAATATAGAGCAGAACTAATTTAAAAAATAAACAAAAACAACAACAGATTTTAACAACCAATTACATTTCACCGTTCCTTTCCTCCTATCATCTGTTTTGGTTGTTTGGTTTGGTAGAATTGTTTAGAATGTTATCTCAGCTTTCTTTTTTTATAGGTATGAAGATTATTGAAGATCAATGGAAAATCAGAAATTTTTAAAGATATTTAATTAATTAGTGTCTTAAATAAGTAATAGACAAGGGATTGAGGAGTGCAAGAGTAGGAAATCATCGGTCAGAGGAAAGAACATGATCACCTTTAAAATTAAAAAGAAAATTCTCTAGTCTTGAACCGCATGAAGTCCAATGATGATATATCTAATATTAGGGAAATCCTAAATAGTGGTGACATTTTCCCTTTTCAAGCAACTGATACTCATATGAAATGCTCATACTGAAAAATTGACTCATAGATTTGAATTATAGGAGGTTGTTAAAATAAATTTTATCTTTCTCATCCACTTAGAGAGATGTAGGCATTGATGTTTAGGGAAGTTATCAAGATATACTAATGGTAAAAAAAGTTAAACTTATACTATAATGACAGATATATTTAAGAATCATCCATGTATGTAGACGACTAGAAGAGAAGGATGAAATGTGAAGGGCTAGGGTTCTTGAGGGAAGAAGAAAGCATGCTTCTAGTGATCCTTATCTCATCAAGCTACAAAGAGGTTTATTCACACCATCAATAATTTATTTTTATAGAATCATAACATTTCTGAGTTTGATCAAAATCACAAAAAAGACAAACCTAAAACTTATCAATCAACCAAACTAAATCAGTAAAAATATTTCAAAAGACATGCACTTATTTAAATAATAAAATATAGGTGAGGTGGAAAATAAAGAAAATTTTCTTTACAAAATTGTTTCTTTCCCTAAATTGTTTCAAAAATTTGCATAAACAAAAATCATCAAAAAAAAACATCATGGTATGTTAAACAAAAATTTTCATTGAAAATTCAAGCTAGCAAAGATTTGTTACCTAAGAAAAGTGAATCTACCATTTTGCACTACTATTGAAGCTAGAAACGTTGAAGTAGACAAATCATTTGTGAGTAAAGTAGCGTTTTTGGGTGAGACAATGATTTTGCGTGAAGAGAAGCGTTGCAGCGATTTAGGGTGAAGCTACATAAGAGAGAAAATCATTTCTTATAATATAGGGTTTGATAGAAAGAAGAGGCAATAAATGAAAACAAAAAAAAGAGGTGAAATTATAATACCCACATACTTTAGCCACGATATATCGAGGCCCACAATATTTTACGTCAATTTCTTATACATAGAGATTTTTGATTTTTTAAAATTTGTTTTATAATAATTTTTTGAGCCATGACTAGAAGCAATTTTTTATCATCGGGTGGAAACTCTATCTACAGGAAATATGTATACTTAATTAATTTGCATTATGTGGGATTGTATTTATGATAAACTTTTGGAACTTTGTAACTTTAAGTATATGATGAAATTTTAAAAGGGAATGTATGTAATGAAAAATTATTAAATAAAATTTAAATGCTACAACCACAATTCGATTTAATTGTGCCGCGTACCAAACTATTGACAATCTCCTCTCTCCCTGAAATTCTCGCTCGTCACTCTCCCTCTCTCACTCACCAGTCTCTCCTTTGCTTCTCTCACATTATACAAATTGAAATATACAAACAGAAATTCTAGCTCGCCACTCTCCTAGTTCTCTTTTACTGTTATCTATTTCTTTATTTATACAAACACATATTATACAATTGAACTTTTGTATATTTATACCGAAACGAAACAAATTATATACAACTGCTTTCTTTTGTATATGTATAGAAAAATATACATATTTACGTTTGTTATGGAGTGCAATTATACAAACTATAGTTATATCATTCAAATGTGATTTTATTGTTTGATACATGTGAAAGTTTCTCTTAAATTATATACTAGTGAAATTATTGTAAGTTACCATTAAATAAAATGTTTTTGCTCATGGACCAACCCTAACACGGCCTCGATCAAGCCTCAAGGGCCAAGGACTTATATATTTAACCGCTCACGACTAGAATGAACTAGAAGGGAGTTAAAAATCAAGAAATATTCATTTTGGATAAGTATAAGGTAATCTTGAAATTTCAGGTAAGTTAAAAAGTTTGGTTTTGGTTAACTTCAAACGGTCATAACTCCTATCTCAAGATGAGTTAGGTGTAGTTCCATATATTATTGGAAAGCTCTTGGAACGATCTTTCCAACACCACCGAGGTTGCGTGATTTCAAGTTCGTATGAGTGAGTTATACTATTTTGAGGTTGCGTTGTTGGATTAAGGAAATGTCCAATTCTTGGACTTTAAAGGGTATTTTAGTATTTTCACTACCCTATTAATTTAATCCATTTTTACGAGTTTAATATGGGTCAAATGAGAACATACTTAGTTTTAGAAGTTGTGAGTTTTCACGATAGGGCTAAGGCGAAAGTAGAAGAGAAAAGAAGAAGCAAAAGGCAAGATTCACCTAGATCTTTCTAGGTTGATCGTGGTTTCACCAATGATTTTCTTTGATCAGGCATGTGATTTTTCCATAACACTGGTTTCGTTCACCCAGGTGCGAAGAATGTTTGATTTAGCTTGATTTTATCCTTAAAATATTGGATTTTAAATGTTCTTGAATTACTTTCGTTCTTGAACATGATATGATATTTCAAAGTTTTCTTGATAATTGAGGTGTTGTTCTTGTATCTATTGGGTTATATCCTTGTATATATGATGTGGGAATATGAATCTAAAGTTAAATTTAGAGAAGGAATCGATTCGAAATGATTTGGGATCAGAAAATGAGTTTAGACATTCGCCAGGCACATCAGGGGAGTTCCAGGAGCGGAACGCCCCATTTGTTTTAGATGGAATGGGGAGGCCCACCTGCGGTGCACCTGAATTTTGCCTGTGAACTTGAGGCCAGAAGAAGCACGCCCCGGACGTGCCTGGATCAGCGTTGTCCATCTAGTTTTTGTATTTCAGTTCGTTTAAGCCTTTCTAAAGTGTTTTAACACTTCTTAATGTTTATAATTACTCTAAATGACTTATAAACATATAGAAATCATCCAGAAACATTAATTTAATCCTTCAATCCATAACATCAAATTCAAGGATAGTTAAGAGCTAAATCTAGAAAGTTCTTAGAGTCTTTTCAAGAAGTCTAGTGCAAATGCTTTTAACATTGTTTTAAGACGTAAAGATCATGTTGAGTAACAAGTTATAAAAAGGAGAGCTTTTGAAAAAGAGATTTAGGGATTTTGGATAAAGAACGCAAGGAAAGGAGAAGATAAAAAGCAAGACTCACCAAGAACGGTTGATTTTGGTTGTTGATTCATCAAGGAATTGATCCTACAAGGTATGTGAGTATTTCATAGAGTTGGAAACGTTCACCCACACGCTAAACATGTTCAATTCAACGAATTTAGTCATAAATGAGTTTGAAAGTTGATATTTTTGAGATGTATTCTGGAATTTGAATGCTGTTTTTTAATTAGGTTGAATTGTCGAGTTTCTGAGATCTTTACGTTGAGTTTTAATAGTTGTATTGACTTAGGTTCTTGAGTACATATGCTAGGTATCAGAATCTAAAAGTAATATGCGAGAATATTTGAGTTTAGGCGAATTAGGCCATAAAATGAAGAAGGAATAAGTCGAGCATGATCTGGCACGTAAGTCGCAGTTAGGAAGTGGACTCCTCTGTCTCACAATTTAATTTTGCGAATAAGTTCTTAAAACATTTCCGTGTCATGGACTTGTTCTAAGACGGTGATTTCGTTAATTTTGTCGTGTTTAGCTATCTAAAATTATTTCTTAACATCATTGGATCTTTTAAAATACAAATCATAATCCTTGAAATTGTAATTCAATTCAAAGATCAGTTTAGAATCAAGTCAATAGTAGTTAATATCAAAGTCAAGAGTGAAGTAAGCGAAGTTTCATTTTATGTTTTCAAAGGTCTTCTCACAAATGTTTTTACTTTGTTTTAAGACTTAAGTTTTGAGTTCAATAAAGAGTAAAGTTGAATTTTTGTTCTTCAAAGAAGTATATGGGGACCAAGTATTCTCAAAGAGATTTATTATGTTTTCACATTTAAATAAGAACGAAACTGAGATTTACAAAGAGATTTCGGGCTAGTTTTCAAAAAAGAGTAATAGCTTTCTAAATGAAGCAAGAAGAGAAACTGAGATTTCCAACTTAACCTTTGATCTATGTTTCTGAGCAATAATCTTTAATAATAGAAGAATTATGTTTGAAAAATATGAGAGCTACTCTATTTTGGGAGCATTATTGAGAACAAAATTGGGAAAGAGCAAGAGTTAAGATAACTCACATCTCCATACAACCATGTGGACACCATGGGTATAAAATGATCATAATCTTTAGATGAATCCTTTTCACAATATAGTAGTGGATCCATTTAGTTCAGGTCATATACATTTGGCTAGATATAGGATGTATTGGCAGCGTGAGGTAGACGCTTTATCATCACCACAATTCTTATATTATGGTTGTAAGTTAGTGAAACTCCCATACAAGTTATTATATTTTTATGTTCACAATTATTTGTATTTTTAAATACATTTCAGAGTTATTTTTTATCTTTGTATATATACAAAGTTGACATCATGTTTTAAAGAACTTATCTTCATATTGCACTTACTTTTAAATTGCATTATATTGAGATGAGTCAGGTGTTGTTGAGTTGAGTTGATCTAGGTAAGTTCTTCAGATTTTTCTTTAATACCTATGTTGGTTTAGCATTCAAACACGCATACTCATAAATTCAAAGTACTGATGTCAGTTGGCCTGCATCGTAATATGATGCAGACGCGGGTAACAAATATCAACATCCAACGCCCCGTTGCTGGAGTATATTGGTGAGTCTCCTTGTATTCTTGAGGAATCTTTTATTTTCTTTCTAGTTTAGTTCATTAAGATGTTGTGGGCTTTGTGCCAACATCTATCCCTGTTATTTTAGAGGCTCCATAGACAACTAGTAGTTCAATAGTCTTTACATTATCACTCTAATGTTAAAGACTTGGGTTGCAATTTTTGACCTTGTTGAATGTTATATATTTGGACATATTCAAATTATTTTATAATTTATTTCAATTAGATTCTATTGATCTTATGAATATTCATATAGTCTTCCGCTGAGTTAAGAAAGCCAGGATATGGATTCGCTCAAGGCCACCAATGGTCTTCGAGTGACAATCTCGCCCAGGGTGTAGGCTCGGGGTGTGAAAATTTTTGTATCAGAGCCCAGAATTCAAGAGTCCTAGTGAGTCTATGAAGCCATGTATGTAGAGTCCTCCTTATCAGAGTAAAGCTTGCCACATCTATAATAAGGAGGGTGCAACATTTAGGAATTTCTTCAATTCTTTTATATCACTTTCTTGCGTTAAGTTTGATTTCTAAATTTTTTTTCATAATTTGTGATTCCGTGTATTTTAGATAATCATGCCTCCAAGGTGAGTAGTTAGAGGTCGTGCAGCTATGACGAATGTTGAGGAACAAAAGTTCTGAAATGCACAAGAAGTGTGGCACGACTGGGGAGCACCCCCTAGAAGTAGCATGGCATACTTGACCTCTCGGAGGTCTTATACATGTCCATAGTAATCATTCATTGCATAGTCATAGGTAAATTTAGCAGAAAAATTAAAAATATTCATAGCACATCATATGCTAGAAACATCACTTTATATATATATATATATATATATATATATATATATA
>NC_028641.1:63104102-63238584 GCF_001406875.1 Solanum pennellii
TATATATATATATATATATATGTCTATGTATATGTACACACACACACACACACATATATATAGTATAAGTCATAATACATAGTTATACTCTAAGTATCTTTTGTCATCTTAGACTCAACATCAATAAAATAGAATGAAATAGGGACTTTATCATTATAATATAATTTTTAAGTTATTACAATACATTGAATATAAGCATGACATAGGGAACATAAGGATCTCTTTCTTGATCTTGAGAAACACATATCAAGCCCTTCACTTTAAAGACAACCTTTAAACATCCATAACCTACACTTTGTATAAAAAGGGGAAGAAGAATAGTGCTAGTACAAGAATGCACTAAGTATGATAATCATGCCAAAACATGCATTTAAAGACGATATTTGGTTAGAAAACCATGCATCATGGCTTTTAGTAATACTTCATAAAAACTTTGATATATCAATCACAACATAGATTAATACTTCACATACTTCATATAGACATGTAAACCAGTCATAACATCATATAATGTCATACATTGCATTTAAGGCACATTAAGAATTACATACATAATAACCTTCTTTTGACCTTACTGTAAGTCCTTATCCCCAAGTAACCCTGTAGTAATACTTGGTGCAATGCATGAATACTGTCCTATTCACTACCCACACTCAAGCATAACCTTATGGTCACAAAGGTGAACATTCATACAACCATAATTAACTTAAGCACATACTTTCACATAAGAACTACATATCATGAAACACATAGGTTACATATGACCCAACATACTTCAAGAACCACATATAAGACCCATTCCAATACAACATGAAAGTCTACACTACCAATAACATGATAAGAGCCAATAGTCAATAACAACATACTTGGACTTCATTTCATAAGGACATACAAAAACCTTACTCATACTCCTAATCTAAGCCTACTAGTTTAATGTACATGTGAAGTCCCATAACCTCACACATACATATTAACTCACAAGAGACCATAAGCATCATCATTTAATTCATAAATCAAAATAAAAGTATAAACAACTTCATACATTCCAAGTAAGACCATCATAATATAGTCACAATGGGACTCATACCTTTAATATTATGATGTAACTAGGTCAACACCACAATATTGTGCTTATAAGACATATAGATATTCATATATATATATATATATATATATATATATATATATAAAACCTTCCTAGAAATTCCTTCAACATATACTTGTGTAATGCATAGGTAAAGTATCATACCCTCACACACACCAAAAAGAGGGGCTCTACTTGCCAAGGTAGAACATTACTATCATACTAGCATCCAAGTGGTCCACTTTCTAGGTCCTATGGGGTAACATAGTTATGGAACAAGGAAATGTATATTGGAACCCTCTTTCTTTCCTTAAGCATTATAGTTTCTATCTCATGAAATCATTTGGTGAACAAGCCTTCCTCATAAGGAAGGGGAACCTTCTCATTTGGTCGAGTTGACTCGGTGCTGTTGAAAAGATTTTATTAACTTTACTTCATGAAAAATGGTTTTAGGAGGTCTAACTCCTCATATGCTTAATTCATAAATTATAGATGAGAATGTCCTTTCATCAACCTAATTCATGTGAGAAAACCTTTCACATGGGCTGTCACGCCCCGAGTTACCCACGAGACGCGGACACGGAACCTAGGACCACAAGTGTCCCAAGCTAACCCTATTGGCTTGATCATGAGAATACTAAAGAATATAAATTATTGCGGAAACTAAATCATAATTTAAACTGAAAAGATGGGGAGTACCCATATTCTATAACTTAGATATTTGAAAACAATGAGTTTAATAGAAAAGAAATATTAAGTTAATAATAAGCTGAAATTAATTATGTCTGAAAATAGCCTCTAAACTGGACTAGAAATACAGGGACAAGCCCCAGCTAAATTTAGCAAAAACTGAAACTAAAAGACTGAAGTAAACTCATGACTTTTGTCCTCGGAGAATGAGGACTCACGACTGAATCTGCTGCACTGAAGATCGGAAGTCGATCTATGTATGATTTGAATGCTGAGAACATGAACCTACATCACGAGAAGATGTAGCGCGTATGCATCAGTACTTGAAAGGTATTGAGAATGTAGGATATAATAAAGCTCAAATAAAACATAACTGAACAAGCACAAAAGCAAGTATAATAATCTGAACATAATATAGAGAATTCAGAGCTAACTGAATGCAATGACCAATTTATAACATGGTGAAACTAGATACTGAGTATTCTGATAAATGGTAAATGCAGGAGAGTATGACTGAACTGTAGGAGCTACTAATAACCGATAATAAAACCACATTAGCTAAATGTGGAGTCCGATGTATACGCCCGTAGAGAGGACCCAATATACCCTACCAAATGTATAAAGGTATGCTGGCGCGATACTAAACTAATTTCCCACAACTGGGACTTACAACCTACTTGTCTAGTAGTTCGAGGACTAATTGAGTACAGTGAACCCTAGTCCAACTTGGTGTTATGCTACTCCCATGAATTTGTATAGTTAACTTATTATGTCTGAATTTTTTGTAAATACTGGATAACTCAAAACTGAACATGCAAACTGAGAATACAACATTTAATCTGACAATGATGCTTTAAAAACTTAGGCATGTATAATTGAATAGATGAAATATCTGACCTTGCATGTGTAATTCAAGAACTAAAGAAATACAAAGCTAGGGTTCTTAAATTCATGCGATAAACTGAATAATAACTTTACAATCTGATATCGAACATATATTTAATATATTCATGAAGTTCTATAAAATCTCTAGAAAACCTAGGTTTAATCATGATAAGAGAATCAAGAACTGACTGAAAACTAGGGACCCAATGGGTGAAAGGAACCCACTAGAGAAATCCCACATACATGGTGATGAAATTCATGGAGAAACACTTAGATTTTGGGGCTGGAACCTTGTTGCGTTCTTGAACGAGGGTTCTTGATCTTTTTCTCCTTTCTTGCTTCTAATTTTCTAATTTTTTTATCAATTAATTTACTTAGGGTAAGTTTTAGTTATGTTTCTAGGCTTAAACTGACTACTATATGATGATTTAGGGTTAAAATGATGTATCTTAGGGTTTAAAAGAAGTGGGAAAAGACAAAAAGTCCCCTGGGATAATTGATACCGGACGAAACGCTGACCTGGACAAACAGTACATCTTTCCATCGACGGTCCGTCGTTTGGGTCCGTAGTTTGGCCCTCTTCGAAAGGCCTTTACTAAAACAGACATAACTTTTTACTCAAAGGTTGGAGTTTAGCAAGGTCGGTGACTATGGAAATCTAATTCAATTATCTATCGTTTGGTATGTCATGGGACACCTAATTCAATTTGAACTAAGATTTATGATTATTTGAAGTTGACCCAACTGCATTTCCCCCCCAAACAATCTTCTAACTTCCACCTATGGTCAGACCTATGGTATGTAGGTCCATCTACGGACCGTGCTGGTCAATCGTGGTTCTTGTCATAGAGTGGGTGAATGGGGTGTTGATCGATGGACACAGACTACGGACCGCAGTCTGACCTACGGACGTCGGTCCGTCCGTTGTTCGACACTTATTCAAATTTTCTGGATTGAGATTTTGGGTGGTTTCTGACCCAATCGACGGATGTGAAGGACCGACCGTGGGGCAGGATACGATACGGTGATGGCCACCGTCTTACGCACCTGTATATTTTCTGAAACTGGTTATTTGTCTATTTTGGATACGGTGTGTTACATTATCTCCCCCTTGGGAACATTCGTCCTCGAATGAAGACTAAACTAGCTGGAATAGAGGGAGAAAGCTGCAATCCTACTACTAAACACTGAGAACTGATTTTCTGACTGAATTGAGTTCCGAGAACATGAAAATATGCTAAAAATGCAAGTACAAACTGAGGTAACATAATTTTAAGACTGAATTCACGCATGAATGACTGGAAAACTGAAGAGGAACTATTACCTCAAGCTGGAGTCGAATCAGAAGGAAAGAGGTGAGGATAGTAAGCTTTCACGGCTGCTTCTGCTTCCCAAGTAGCTCCCTCTACAAACTGACTCCTCCACAAAACCTTGACTGAAGTGACTTCTTTATTTCTCAATCTTCTAACCTAAGGGTCAAGAAAATCAACTTGTACATCCTCTTAAGAAAAACTATCTTTCAATGCCACACTCTCTAATGGCACTATAGAGGCTGGCTCACCGTCACACTTCTTCAAGAGTGAGATGTGAAAGACCGGATGCACTGCTGCTAATTCTGCTGGCAACTCTAACTCATAAGCCACCTTGCAGACCTTTTCAAGATCTTTTAAGGGCCTACATATCTAGTACTGAGCTTCCCTTTCTTGCCAATTCTCATCACCCCTTTCATAGGTGACACTTTCAGGAAAAGCCAATCATCTAGTTGGAACTCTAATTCCCTTCTTCTCATATCTGCATAAGATTTCTGACGACTTTGGGTTGTCTTAAGTCTATCTCTAATGAGTTGGACTTTCTCCATAACATAAAGGATAGAATTTTGCCCTATTAAAGCTGCTTCACCTACATTAAACAAACCAACGGGAGATGTACATCTACGCCCATACAAAGTCTCATAAGGGGCCATGTGAATGATGGAATGGTAGATATTGTTCTAGGCAAACTCAATAAAAGGAAGGTGATAATCCCAAATATACTTAAAATTGATCACACAAGCTCTTAGCATATCCTCTAAGGTCTGATTGGTACGATCTGCCTGCCCATCCATCTGTGGATGAAATGTTGTTCTAAGGTTAACTTGAGTACCAAGACCCTTCGGAAATGATAACCTGAAATGAGAGGTAGACTGAGGACCTCTATATGAGATGATAGAAAAAGGAACCTCATACAACCTCAAAATTTCATTAATGTAAAGATTGGGATAGTCCTCTGTCGAATCTGTAGTCTTGACTGCTAAAAAGGGAGAAGACTTAGTCATCCTATCAACTATCACCCGAATTGAGTCATGTTGTTTGCGAGTACAAGGTAACCCTGTGATGAAATTAATATTTGATCACTTCCCACTTCAAAGCAGGAAGATCGATCTCTTGAGTCATGCCTCCTGGTTTCTGATGTTCTACCTTGACTTGCTGGCAATTGGGGTACTTACTCACAAAGTCTTCTATATCCCTCTTAATGTCATTCCACCAATAGACTTACCGCAGATCGCGGTACATCTTAGTGACACCTGGGTGAATAGAATATATGAAGTTATAGGCTTTCACAAGGATATGATTTTTTAACTCACCCACATCACGAACACACAATCTACCCTGGTAACGAAGTACACCATCTCCTCCTTGGGAGAAAACCTCCACTATCTGATTTTGGACTGCATTCTTAATTTTAAGTAAAATTAGATCAATGTCTTTCTTTTCCTTAACCTCAATTACCAAAGAAGATTCTTCCCCATTCTGAACTGTTACACCACTATCTGATTTTCTCATAAGGAAAACTCCTTAACCAACAAGCCTATGAACATCCTTCACTATCTCCTTCCTTTCTTCCTCAACTTGGGCTACACTACCCATGTATAATATACTAAGATCATCTTCTACTACATTCGCCTTACCAGAATGATAATGCACACTCATATCATAATCCTTAAGGAACTCAAGCCATCTCATCTGGCGAAAATTCAACTATTTCTGGGTGAACACATAGTGAATGCTCTTATGGTCAGTACAAGTAGTGTCTCCATATCTTGAGTGCAAACACCACTACTGTAAGCTTGAGGTCAGGAGTTGTATAGTTTTTCTCATGCATCTTAAGTTGTTTAGAAGCATAGGTTATAACCTTATCTCGCTGCATCAACACACAACCTAGGCCAACTTTAGATGCATCACAGTAGACCACATAACCATTTGAACCCTCTGGTAGAGTCAAGATAGGAGCTGTAGTCAATCTTGTTTTCAATTCTTCAAAGTTTTTCTAACAATCAACTGATTATTGAAACTTGACCATCTTCTGAGTCAACCTAGTCAATGGTGAGGCTATGGAGGAGAATCCTTCCACGAACCTTCTATAATAACCCGCTAGACCTAAGAAACTTCTAATATCTGTTGCAGAGGTAGGTTTGGGCCATTGTTTACAATGTGACCAAGGAAAGCAACAGATTGCAACCAGAACTTACATTTGCTAAACTTAGCAAATAATTGGCGATCCTTGAGAGTCTGTAGAACAATTCTCAAATGACTCGCATGGTCTTCCTCATTCCTAGAGTAAATGAGGATATCATCAATAAAGATGATAACGAGCAATTCCAAGTACCATTTGAACACTCTGATCATCAAATCCGTGAAAGTTGCAGGAGCATTGGTTAGTCGAAACGACATAACTACAAATTTGTAATGACCATACCGAGTTCTGAAGGTTGTTTTCGGAATGTCACTATCTCTAGCTTTAAGCTGATGATAACCCGATCGGAGGTCTATCATTGAGAAGTAACTAGCACCATGAAGTTGGTAACACAAGACATCAATCCTAGGGATAGGATACTTATTATTGATTGTGACCTTGTTCAACTTTCAATAGTCAATGCACATTCTGAGAAAACCATCTTTCTTTCTTACGAACAACACTGGCGCACCCCATGGTGAAATACTAGGTCTGATGAAGCCCTTATCTAGAAGGTATTTCAACTTCTCTTTCAATTACTTAAGATCTGCTGGAGTCATTCTGTAAGGAGGAATAGAAATAGGCTGGGTATTTGGACGGAGATCAATTCCAAAGTCGATTTCCCTTTTGGGATGACTCTAGGGAATATCTTCTAGAAATACTTCTGGAAACTTAACGACTACTGGAATTGACTCAAGAGTATGGGTTATAGAGATGGAATCCTTAACCCAAACTAGATGATATAGATAACCCTTAGAGATCATATTCATGGCCTTAAGGTAAGAAATGAATCGACCCATAGGCGCTAAGCTACTACCCTTCCATTACAGGATTTGTTCGTCTGGAAACTAAAAATGAACAATATTTGTTCTACAATCAACTGAGGCATAACAGGAATGTAATCGATCCATCCCTAGAATAAGATCGAAGTCTACCATTTATAACTCTACAAGATCTGCTGAGGTGAGTTCTTGAGATACTATGATAGGGCAATTTCTGTATGCCCTCTAGCTATAACTTGGTCACCGACTGGAGTAGAGACTGAGAAAGGTTCAGAGAGATTTTCTGGACTAATACTTAATTGGACTGCTATGTAAGGAGCTACAAAAGAATGACTATCCCCTGGATCTAAAAATGCATAAACATCAAAGTTAAATACTCGTAATGTACCAATGACTATATTAGGAGAACCTTCGGTATCCTAGCGAGTTTGAAGAGCATATAACTTGTTCTAGAACTGACCGTTACCTATACCAGATGACTTATCCTGCTGAGTCGGGCGACTTGCTGGTGCTGTTGAGTTGTAGACTGAGCTCTACTATTACCGCCTCTTTGACCTTGTCTAGAAGGAACATCCCTCAACCTGTGACCAGACTGACCGCACCCAAAACATCCCTCTTTTTCTGCAAGACACTCGTTCGGATGGTTCTTACCAAACTTAGTAAAAGTGGGGTAAGTCTTAGTGCCTGAAAAACATCTCTATTATTTAGAGCCTGGTTGTAATGCCCAGAGCTACCCCTGAGACACGGACACGGAACCCAGGACCACAAGTGATCCCAAGCTAACCCTGCTGGCATGATCATGAGCATACTACAGATAATAAACTGTTGCGAAAGCTAAATCATAGTTAAAATAAAAAGATGGGTAATATCCATATTCTATAACTGAGATATTTGAAAACAATGAGTTTAATAAAAAAGAAATATTAACACAATACTAAGATGAATCTAACCATTTCTGAAAATAGCCTCTAATCTAGACTAGAAATACTGGAACAAGCCCCAGTTAAATCTAGCTAAAACTGAAACTAAATGACTAAAGACTAAAATGAAACTCATGATTGTTGTCCTCGGGGAATGAGGACTCACCACTGAACCTACTGAACTGGAGATCGGGAAATCGATCTATGAGTGATCTAGATGCTGAGAACCTAAACCTACATCACAAGAAGATGTAGCGCACGTAGGCGTCAGTACTTGAAAGGTACTGAGCGTGTAGCATAGAGTAAGCTGAAATAAAACATAACTGAACAAGCACAATAACAAGTATAATAATGTGAACATGATATGCTGATTTCTGAGCTAACTGGATGCAATGGCCAATTTATAACATGCTAAAACTGAATACTGAATATACTGATAAGTGGTCAATGCAGAGAGTCTGACTGAACTGTGGGAGATACTAATAACCGATAATAAAACCACATGAGCTAAATATGGAGTCCGATGTATACGCCTCATCGAGATGACCCAATATACCCTGCCAAAGGTATAAAGGAATGCTGGCGTGATCACTAAACCGATTGCCCACAAAGGGGACTTACAACCTACTTGGCTCGTAATTCTGGGACTATAGGGTACGCTAAACCCTAGTCAAACTCGGTATTATGCTACTCCTAATGAATTCTATAAATTAACTGATTATATCTGAATTTTTGTAAATACTGGATAGCTCAAAATTGAACATGCAAACTGAGAATGCAACAATTAATCTGGTAATTATGCATATATAACTGAGGCATATATATCTGAAGTGTCTGAAATATATGACCTAGCATGTGTAATTCAAGAACTAAAGAAATAAAAAGCTAGGGTTCTGAAAGTCATACGATAATCTGATTCGTAATATTATAATCTTATTTGGATCATATATTTAATAAATTCATGAAGTTATATCAAAGATCTAGAAACCCTAGGTTTAATCATGATAAGAGAATCAAGAATCTGACGGAAACTAGGGACCTAATGGGTGAAAGGAACCCACTAGTTAAATCCCACATACCTTGTAATGAAATCCATAGAAAAATACTTATGTTTCGTGGCTGGAACTGCTGGAGCTTGTGGCTTTCTTGAACTAGGGTTCTTGAGCTTTTTTACTCCTCTCTTGCTTCTAATTTTCTAAGTTTTTATTTAAGGATTTGACTTGTATATGTTTTAATTATGTTTCCAGGCTTAAACTGACTAAAATCTGATGATTTAGGGTCAAAACAACGTAACTTAGGGTTTAAACGGAGTGAGAAAGGTCAAAAAGACTCCTGGTATGGTTACTGTCGGGCCTCACGACGGCCAGGACTGACGGTCCGTCGTTCGCCCGACGCCCCGTCGATGGGTCTGTCATGAGGGCCTGTTCGATAGGCCTTTACTAAAATGGGCATAAATTTTTACTCGGAGGTCTGATTTTTTGCAAGGTCGGTGGCTATGGAAAGATAATTCAATTATGTATCTGTGGGTAGGTCATGGGAGACCTAATTCATTTTTTGCTAAGAGTTATGATCATTTTAAGTTGACCCAACTGCATTCCCTTTAACTTGCTACAAATATTCCACCTACGGTCAGACATACGGACCGTAGGTTCACTTACGAACCATGCTGGTCATCCATAGCTCTTGTGAGAGAGTGGTTTAAGGTAGTCTTGATCGATGGTCACGGAATACAAAAGGTCATTTGACCTACGGACCGTAAATCCGTCCGTCGTCCGAGACTTACTCAATTTTTCTAGGATGAAATTTTTGGGAGTTTCTGATCCCATCGACTGTTGTGCAGGACAGACCGTGGTTCAGGCTTTGGTCCGTCGATGCCACCGTTGGTAGCACCTGTAGATTTTTCTGAAAAACTAATTTTGGATCTGTTTTGGCTACGGGGTGCTACACTGGTGCTCTACCCTTCTGGTTATACCTGTTCTTGGAGGATGGAACACTAGCTGAAGAAGGGGCGGGAGCTGAAAACTTGTGCTGACTCTGCGAGCGATTTCCACCACCCAATTTCTGCTGAGAATAGTCATAGTTCCCCATCCTAGCTTTCTTATTCTCCTTAGCTTGTTCCCTAAGCTTATAACCCTCAACATGCTGAGCATGAGTCATAAGCCTAGATATGTTCACATCACCAAGTAACATAGCACTTCTGCACTCAGTCTTAACCAAATCTGACACTCCACACAAAAACATATTCATTTGATCCCTAGAGTCAGCAACCATGTGAGGAGATTACCTGGAGAGTTGGTTAAACTTCAACCCATACTCTTGGACTGTCATGTTACCCTGCCTCAAGTTCATGAATTCATGAGCCTTTGCCTCCCTCAATTCTTTTGGGAAAAACCTGTCGAGAAAAATCTCACTAAAGCAATCCCAAGTGATAGGAGCCGCATTTGCACCCCTATTCTCCTTCCACTGAGTGTACCAAATATGAGCAACATCTTTCAACTAGTATGATGCCAACTCAACCCGATCATTCCCATTGACTTGCATTACCTCAAAGATTTTCTTGATCTTATCCAACAAACTCTGAGGATGCTCATTAGCTTGCGATCCTAATAACTCAGGCGGATTCATCCTAACAAAGTCACAGACCCTCACTGCTACTAATCTACCATTTTCATTCACATGAACATGAACCCGATTGTTCTAGTTTGTCATACTCTTAGCCAACATCTATATGGCATTCCTGAACTTAGCATTGGAGACTTCCTGATCTTGGACTAGAGGAGCTGCGTTTGCATTTCTGGCGTTCATATTCCTAGCATTAGCTCTACGAGGAGACATGATCTGAAACGTAGAACATCAAGTTAAAGTGGAATAATATCATACCTTACGCACAATAAAAGTAACAAGAAAGTGATGTTTTCCTAAAACACTTTGTAGCCTCCCTCTCATTAGATGTGGTGCACTTCACACACAAGAAAAGGACTCTACTTAGTGCGGCCTTTCACATATCCTAGGACTCTTGAACCTAGTGCTCTGATACGAAGTTTTGTTATGCCCCGAGCTACCCCTGAGACGCGGACACAGAACCGAGGACCCCCAGTATCCCAAGCTAACCCTGTTGGCATGTACATGAGTGGACTAAAGAATATAAACTGTTGTGGAAATTAAATCATAATTTAATCTGAAAATTTGGGGAATACCCATATTTTATAACTGAGATATTTAAAAGCAATGAGTTTAAGACCAAGGAAATATTAACTCAATACTAAGCTGAAACTAAATATGTCTGAGTATAGCCTCTAAACTAGACAAGAAATACTGGGAAAAGCCCAGATTAATCTAGAAAAAACTTAAAACTAAAATACTAAAATAAACTCATGACATTTGTCCTCGGAGAATGAGGACTCACCACCAAATCTGCTAAATTGAAGATCGTAAATCAATCTATGTGTGATCTGGATGCTGAGAACCTGAACCTACATCACGAGAAGATGTAGCGCACGTATGCGTCAATACTTTAAAGGTACTGAGCATGTAGGATAAAAGAAAGCTCAAATAAAACATAACTGAACAAGCACAAAAGCAAGTATAATAATATGAACATGATATAGGGAATTCTAAGCTAACTGAATGCAATGACAAATTTATAACATGATGAAACTTGATATTGAGTATACTGATAAGTGGTCAATGCAAGAGAGTCTGATTGAACTGTGGGAGCTACTAATGACTGATAATAAAACCACATGAGCTAAATGTGGAGTCCGATGTATACGCCCATTGAGAGGACCCAATATACCCTGCCAAAGGTATAAAGCATGCTGGCGCAATCACAAAACTGATTGCCCACAGCGGGGACTTACAACCTACTTGGCCAGTAGTTCTGGGACTACTTGGGTACGCTGAACCCTATTCTAACTCGGCATTATGCTACTCCCATGGATTTATATATTTAACTCATTATGTGTGAATTTTATGTAAATACTGGATAGCTCAAAACTGAACATGCAAACTGAGAATACACGATTTAATCTAATAATGATGCATTAAAAATTGAGGCATGTATAACTGAATAGTTGAAATATCTGACCTAGCATGTGTAATTCAAGAAGTAAAGATATACAAAGCTAGGGTTCTTAAATTCACGCAATAAATTGAATAATAACTTTACAATATGATTTGGAACATATATTTAATAAATTTATATAGTTCTATCATAGCTCTAGAAACCCTAGGTTTAATCACGATAAGAGAATCAAGAACTAACTGAAAACTAGGGACCCCAGGGGTGAAAGGAACCCACTAGTGAATCCCACATACCTGGTGATGCAACTAACGAAGAAACACTTAGATTTCGTGGCTGGAACTGCTGGAACCTCTTTGCATTCTTGCACTAGGGTTCTTGACCTTTTTCTCCTTTATTGCTTCTAATTTTCAAAGTTTTGATTAATGATTTGACTTAGCATAAGTTTTTGTTATGTTTCTAGTCTTAAACTAACTAAAATATGATAATTTAGGGTAAAAACGACGTATCTTAGGATTTAAACGAAGTGGGAAAAGACCAAAAGACCTCTGGGATAATTGTTATCAGACCAAATGACGACCTGGACAGACGGTTTGTCGTTCCATTGACGATCCGTCATTTGGGTCCGTAGGTTGGGCCTGTTCGACAGACTTTTACTAAAATGGGCATAACTTTTTACTCAGAGGTTTTATTTTAGCAAGGTCGGTGTCTATGGAAAGATAATTCAATTATATATATTTTTGTATTTAATGGGACACCTAATTCTTTTTGTGATAAGAGTAATGATAATTTTAAGTTTACCCAACTACATTTTCCCCCCTAACTGTCTACTAACTTCCACATACGGTAAGACCTATGGTCCGTAGGTCCATCTACGGACCGTGTTGGTCAATCGTGGTTCTTGTCAGAGAGTGGGTGAATGGGGTGTCGATCAACGGACACAGACTACGGATCGTAGTCTAAGCTACGGACCGTCGGTCCGTCCATCGTTCAACACTTAGTAGAATTTTTTGGATTGAGATTTTGGGTGGTTTCTGACCCAATTGACGGATGTGCAGGACGGACCGTGCGTCAGGCTACGACCGGTCGATGGATAACGTCTGCTGCACCCGTAGGTTTTTTGAAATTTGGTTTTTGGTCTGTTTTGGATACGAGGTGTTACATGGACATATCATATGCAAGCACAATCTAGTTTAGAATACAATTGAGAATACCTTTCAAGAGACTCCCTCTTTACAAGATTATCATACATGCTTCATTAGATGCATTTATGTGTGTGTATGTGTACTTACATTAGAAGACCTTTAACATAAACACATTTAGACACTACATGATCATAGTTCATCATATCACATTCTTCACATCATAATGTATATAATTTCATGTTCATATCTTAGGCATGCATTCATATTCATATACATAGGGATACCACCCTAGGAATTACACTATCAGGATACACATGTGAAATGTATAGGAAAAGTCACATACCGTTTCCTACACTAGTACACCCATCTAATCATCCTAGTTAAGATACATATCATACTTCATGGACATATACTTTACATGTGTGGTAGTATACATTAGTGCACACGAGAATTATCATTTCATTAGACACCATCAACCTATACTACTTATAAGCATGCATGAGGTGTGCGTGTTAGTACATTGGTCAACATGATCACATAACAGATATCAACATCACATTGAGACATCCACCCTCTTAAGACCACGATGCACATTCAAGCATAGACCACACACCACATAATAGCATAGGAGACAAGACAACTTCAACATCGCATTCTAGACTTGTAACATGACTAAGATTGCACATTAATATAGGGATGCATAGTGAGGGGTAAATCACCATTAGGATATCATCAATGGCTTCACGTAGACCAAACCTAACCCTACAACTCCATTCAGTTTACATTACATCATTACCACACCTAGAACAATGTACTAGCATTGGAGACTAGGCATAATACTTCATATGTGTGATCATCATAACCACACTTCACAATTCCCCAACTTTCCTTCAAGGCTATGATAAACACATATATAGATTGACAAGAAAGTAAACACTGCCATCATTAGTCGATTATATCACACAATGTCATACAAGGACAATTCAACTAGCAATTATATAGAAAAGTAGAGGAATAAGGCAACCTTACCAATTTACCAAGCTTTGAGCATCACTGATCAATACTCATAATTAATCCATAATTCGTATATAAGGAAGTAGCTAAAATTCCAATAACATAATCGAAATTATAACTGAATTATCATAAGATAAAGGTCACATTATGTACACTACATCATCAAAATTCTATAGGAAGTAGAGAAATATATATATTAAACTTACCAAACCTCCAAACCTTGATCCTCATTGATCAATTACTCAAAATAAATCATCAATACACGTAGAAGACAATAGCTATAATCAATTTATCATAATCGTATCACACTATAATCAACCTAACATCAAGATCACAATAACATCAATACAGGATAAATTAAGAAATTGGGAGGATCATGGGTTCATCATGAAATTGGATTGAAAATAAAATTTAAAACAGTAGTTAATCATCAATTAATAATCATCATTCTTTTGAAATCATTTTTAGAAAGAACAAATGGTTAGATTGGAAGATATAGAGTTTGATCATAAATTCTCTTTTAAAAGCTTTGAAGGAACTCCTTGGAGGAATGGATAACTAAGGATGAAGTATCACTATACCTTATCACATGTGAAGACCACGAAAAGTTGAAGAACAAAACTTGAGAATCCATCACTATGACTGATCTTAAGTTTCATCTCTAATGGAGGTTTCTAGAGAGGTTTTGTTTTGAGTTGGAAGGGTGAAATTTGAAGAATGAATTGGGAATTGGTTTTTGATCTTTTTAACCAACTTAATATACCTTAAAATAGATAAAATAATTGATAGGGTCTTATTGGGATGTGGGGTAAATTTCCCATTCACCCCTTAGCATGGCAACATGCATTCTGCAAAGGTGTAGGTTCCATCTACGTCGAGACTGCCGAACTATTGTCTAAACGACGGAATTGTATTGTCATTCCGTAGATGGTAACTAAGGCTACAAACTGGGGGCTTAAGATCATACAGCTAAGTGTTGAGCTACACCACCATCGAAGGGGCATCACCTGATTTACGGGGCGTCATCTGAAGTACGGGGCGTCGTTCTTAGCCGTACATTGACACTGGAAAGGTAGTATCTAAGTAGTCTTTAGGGACCTCCTCAAGGACCTCTTGGGTGGTCCTTGGGTAGTTGTGCCCAGACTATTCCAACTTAAAAATGATCTATTACAGTTAATTACCTCTCACATCAATTTCAATAAAAATGAACAGGCAAAACATGCCAAGACATACTAAGACACACATGCATGTCTCAAGTCTATATTTCAAACGTCACCGGATATTCTTTGATGTTGACCTCCGAATCACTTTAAATCAGGTGTGCATACTGTAAAACACTGGATTAAAACGTTATTAACCTTTTTAGGCACATGTGAGGCTCTAGGTACCTTAATTCATTTTGAGGGACCTTACAAACCGTAAGGAGAAGTCATTAATGATGAGTTTAGAGAGGCGTTTGGAATGTAGAGTATGGCTGTGGCTAATCAGGTTTTCCAATAAAAAGGAACTCGACTAGAAGGGGCTGAACTCCAAAAATTCGAGAATTCTTAAGGATGAATCACCCAAGTTTCACTAGCTCGAGCACTACTCAGGATCCAAAGAACTTTAATTAGGAACTAAAAAAAGGTATTCAAGGTAATGTACGTTGCTATGAACAAACTCCATATGTTTCTATGAACTTTGATATTATTCTTGAACAACTTACTTAACCATTCAATGTTTCTACACCTTTTGGTGAGTCCATTCTATCAGAAAGAATCTATTGTGATTTTCCCGTTTCAGTCAATCACAAGAGTACCATGACTGATTTAATTTAGTTAGACATGGTAGTTTTGACGTTGTTTTTGGTATGGACTGGCCTCATGCCTGTATTGCCTCAGTTGAGTGTAGAACTTGAATAGTCATGTTTAATATCTAAATAAACCAGTCTTAGAGTGGAAAAGCATTTCAGCATGGGCTAAGGGTCATTTCATTTTGTACCTAAAAGAAAATAAGTTAGTTTCTAAAGAGTGTGTGTATTACTTGGTCCGAGTTATTGACTTAAGTGTTGAGGTGCCTCCAGTAGTAAAAGAGTTTCGAGAGGTCTTTCTAGATAATATTCATAGAGTTCCTCCTGAGAGTGAGATATACTTTGGTATAGATCTTCGTCCAGATACTCATCCTATATCTATTTCCTCATATAGAATGGGACCAGCAGAATTTAAAGATCTTATTCATTCGACAATTTTTATCTAACCTTGGGGCGCTTCGGTCTTGTTTGTAAATAAAGATGGTTCCCTTAATGTATAGACTTTACTAAGTTGAACAAGGTTACCATTAAGAACAAGTATCATCTTCAAAGGATTGATGATTTATTCGATCAACTTCAGGGTGCCACAAATTTTTTAAAGATAGATCTCAGATCTGGCTACCTTCTATTAAGAGTAAGGGAATGTGATTTCCAAAGACAGCTTTCTGATGCCGATACAATCATTATGAGTTTTTAGTCATGTATTTTGGGTTCAGTAATACACCAGCGGCATTCATTCACCTTATGACTAGTTTGTTCAAGCTTACTTAGATATGTTTTTTATTGTCTTCATTAATGACATTCTAATGTATTCGAGAAATGAAGAAGATCATGCTAGCCATCTCAGAAAAGTTCTTCATACTTTGAAAGATAAGGATTTATATGCTAAGTTATCTGAATATGAATTTCTTCTTGATTTTATGGCGTTCTTAGGCCACATAGTGTCCGGTGAATGAATTAGATTTGATACCCAAAAGATAGAAGTAGTGAAGAGTTGGCCTAGACCCACATCTCTGACTGATATTAGTAGTTTCTTGGGATTGGCTGGCTACTGTAGAATGTTCGGTGAGGGCTACTTATCAATTTCATATCCTTTGACCAAGTTGTATAAGAAGACAATTATGTTTCAATGGTCTGAAGCTTGTCAAAAAAAGCTTTCAAAAATTGAAAAAGAGGTTGACTAGTGCCTAGTTTTAACCTTATCAGAAGGTACTCAAGGTTTTGTCGTGTATTGTGATGCGAGTTTACATGGGTTGTATATTAATACTTGGGTTGGATATTAATACAGAATTACAAAGTTACAGGTTATGCCTCAAGACAGTTGAAAGTTCATGAGATGAATTACCCAACCCATGACTTAGAGTCTGCTGCAGTAGTATTCGCTTTGAAGATATGGTTCCATTATCTTTACACAGTTCATTGGATGTGTTTATCAATAATAATAACCTTCAATGTATGCTTAGTCAGAAAGAGCTTAATCTCAGACATAGAAGGTTGTTAGAATTACTTAAAGATAATGACATGAATATTATTTATCACAGAGTTAAGGCTAATGTTGTTCCAGATACCTTGAGCAGGTTGTGAATGGGTAATACCTCCAATTTTAGAAAGGTATGACAGAGTTAGCAATAGAGATGCATAGACTTGCACGACTAGGAGTTAAACTAATGGATTGCCACACAAGAGGGGTCGTCGTGATTAACGGGGTTGAAACATCATTATTGTTAGAAGTAAAAGTAGAAGAAAAAACAAGATCCTTTATTGCTTGAATTAAAGACAAGTTTTCATAAGCAAAAGGTGGTGTTTTTTGTACAAGGGGAAGATAATGTTTTGAGTTATTGAAGTAGATTGTATAATCAATTTCAAGGGTAATTGAGATGATTACTTATATCTCATTAAGTTCCTACAACAATAGTTACCATTCTAGCATCCAGAAGGCTCCTTACGAAGCTGTGTATAGGATAAGATACACATATCCTATTGGATGGTTTGCAGTAGATGATAGAGTATACTTGAAAATTCCACCCAGGAAGGGTGGTATTGAGGTTTGTTTACAAGGGGAAACTTAGTCCTTGGTATATTGGTATCAAGGATAACTATTTTGATGAGTTTCTGGTACAGATTCTAAATTTCAAAGTTTGCAAGTTTAGAAGGATCAAGGAAGTAGCATCAATTACAATATAGAGGAATCAGTTTGATGAGGAGCCACTTGGGAAGCTGAAGATGATATGAAAAAGAGATATCCACATCTCTTTGAATTCGTAGAAAATGTAGACCAAGGTACTAATTTTCTTCTTAGTACTATTTAAATTATGAGTAAGGATGTTTTTTTTTTTGCATTTCCTTGTTTGGTGTTTAACTAGATATTACCACCCTTAGCCTAGTAAGAGTAATCTCATTCGAGGATGACTGTTCCCAAGGGAAAGTTTGTAATATCTCACAAATTGAAATAGTTAGAAAGAATATTATAACTTCAAATAATCATTTTTAAGTTATGAAAAGTTAGTTTTGGTCAACTTCAAGAGGCCATAACTTCTAGGTGACTTTGTGCAATTTCGAGTTCGTATGAGTAAGTTATGCCCTTTGGAAGATAGTTTTTTTCGATTAAGGAATTAGCCAATAAAGATTTTAGAAGGGTTAATCAACTTCAAGTGGCCATAACTTCTAGTTGAGTTTGTGTCATTTCGAGTTCGTATGAGTAAGTTATGCCCTTTGGAAGATAGTTTCTTCTGTTAAGGAATTAGCCAACCACATTTTAGAAGGGTAGTTTGGTCTTTTCGTTACCCAACTAATTAATTCCATTTTTAGTAAATTTATTGGGGTCAAAACTGAGTTAGTCTAGTTTACACTTTTGAAACAGAGATTAGGGATTTTGGAAAAAGAATGCAAGCGAAAATAGAAGAAGAAAAACTAGAGTGACAAAGAACGATCAATTTTTGTAGTGGATTCGGTAAGGAATCGATCCAACAAGGTATGTGAGTCTTTCATAGCGTTGGGTTTGTTTACCCACACGCCAACCATGTTCAGTTCAGCGCAATTCATCCTAAAAGAGTTAGAAAGTTGATGTTTTTGACATGTATTCTTCAATTTGAATGTTTCTCTTGACTTGAATTGAATTGTAGAGTTTCTTAGATCTTTACGTTGAGTTTTATAGTTGTATTGTGTTAGGTTCTTGAGTACATATGTTGGGTATCAGAATCTAAAATGAATTTTAGAAAAAGTTCTAGTTTAGGTAATTTCGGGCTGTAAAACGAAGAGGGAAAAGTTGAGCGCAATCTGGCACGCAAGTCTGCAACACTTGCTCCACTTGTGAGAAAAAAGTTTCTCCACGTCACGGTCAGGACGCAGACTCCTCTGTTCCAAAAACTTAATTCTATGAGTAATTTCGTAAAATATCTCCGCATCGCAAACTTTTTCCAAGATAGTGATTTCATGATTTTTCTCATGTTTATCTATCTAAAATTATTCCCAAACATCGTGAGATCTTTTCAAATAAAAATCAAATTCCTTGAATCTATAATTCAACTGAAGGATCAGTTAACACTCAAGTCAAGAGTAGTTAAGATCAAAGTCAAAAGTCAAGTAAGAGAAGTTCGTTCCGAGTTTTCAAAACTCTTTCTACAAATGTTTTTACTTTAATTTAAAACATAAGTTTTGAGTTCAGTAAAGAGAAAAGTTGATGTTTTAATCTTCAAAAAAATATATGGGAATAAGTATTTCCAAAGAGATTTAAAATGTTTTCGCATTTAAGTAAGAACGGAAACTGAGATTTCCAAACAGCTTTCGGGATAGTTTTCAGAAAAGATTAAAAGTTTTCTAAATGAAGCAAGAAGGGAAATTGAGATTTCTAAGATAACCTTTGAGCTTTTTTTTATAGTACTAATCCCAAATCATAAAGAAGTATGTTTTTAAAATATAAGAGCTAGTTTGTTGTGGAAGTAGTATTGAACATCCAATAGGGACGAGCATGAGTTCATAAACTCACATCTCCATACAACCATGTAGCCACCATGAGTAGAAAAGGGTCATACTTTTTAGCTGATTCCTTTTCACTATAGACTATTGGATCTACTTAGTAGTTCAGGTCCTATACCTATGGCCGGGTATAGAATGTGCTAGCAGCATGAGGTAGATCGGCGTATCATCACCATAACTCTTATGTGATGGTTGCCGGTTCAAGAAACTCCAACAGATGTTATTGTATTTCCGTATACGTAGTTATTTGTATTTTTACATACATTTTACAGCTATATTGTATCCTTGTGTATACACACAGCTCATAAAATGTTTTAAACAACTTATCTTTATATTGCACTTTCTTTGAAATTTATTTATATCAAAATTAGTCCAATATTGTTGAGTTGAGCTAGGAATGTTTCTCAGATTTCCCTTTCAAGTCTTTGTTGATTTAGCATTCGAAGTCGCATACTCATATATTCAATTGATTGATGACAGTTGGTCTGCATCTTATTATGATGCAGATGCAGGGAACCACGATAAACATCCAGCGCCCTGTTGATCCAGCATGAGAATTCAGAGTCTCTTGGTGAGCCAACTTGCATTCTGGAGGAATATTTTATTTGCTTCCAAGTTTAGTTCATTAGGATGTTGTGGGTTTTGTCTCAACATGCATCTCAGTGGTTTTAGAGGCTTGATAGACATTTATTAGTTAAGTAGTATTTACATTATCTCTTATGTTAAAGACTTGGGTTGCAATTTTTGGCCAAGTTGAATGTTTAATATTTAAACATACTCAGGTTAATTTACTATCCATTTCAGTTAGATGATATTGATCTTATGAAAATGCATATAGTTTTTCGATGTGTTAAGTATGTCCAGTCAAGGGTCTGCTCAAGGCCAACAATTGTCTGTGAGTGTCAGTCCTGCCCAGGGTGTCGGCTCGAGGCATGACACTTTATTTTATGTGCGAACTAGAAATTTGGGTAAAAAAATTTGTTGACCGAGGGGAAGGTATTAGGCATCCCTCGTGTTCAATAGTTCTAGCACGATTACTTTTATTGACTTATACTTATTTTAGGTATCTTTTGGATACATGTTTATAGTTCATGATTTTCTCGCATTTTTACTTGTTGAACTTTTATTTGCTCTCGACCTTGATACAACAACATTCTTGGTCTTAACATTTAGAGACATAATTGTCTTCTTTGCATCAAACTTAATAATTTTATCTAAAAAAATTACTATACATAAATGAAATATAAATAAATTTTTGACAAGGAGTGTTATTGCATCCTAGAGTTAATTTTAATGTCCCAAGATTGCATCACGCTTAATAATTTTATATAAAATTGTCAATTTACATAAGTGAAATATAATTATATTATTGGAAAAGGTAATAATTGCATCTTTAAGTTAATTTTAATGTCCCAAGAAAATATGTGTGACTGCATTCTTAATCGAAACAGAATGTTGAAACAAGTCATATATGTTGACATTCCCTGAGAGAGCGCAACATCACGGTGACACACCAAAACGATAATTCAATCTAAAAAGAATTCTTAAAAAGAGTAAAAGTCAGTCGCTACCTACGCTTTTGGAAAACTACGAAACCAATTAGCAAATTTAACTTATAAGAAATGTCTACGAAACCAACAGATTCTAGGTAAGGGGTTAAATTTATTTTGAAGGGAAGGTGTTAGATATCATTCGAAATCCACGATGGTGGTTCCCGACTGAGTTGAGAAGGAGATAAGAATAATATACAAGTATAATGATCATGCAATATGCACTATAATAAAATAAAACAATAATGTTAGCTGAAGGTTTGCTTAACATCGACATATACAAGATAACGAATATAATTTGAACTTCAATCGAATAACTTTATAGAAATATGAATAAATAAGAATGGATCAAATAATAACTTGAAAATAAATATCTGTCTTATTAACACAGGAGGCCTTAGAAGCTGATGGTAATCTCTTAATCTGCCAATTTTAACATATAAAAATATGAACTTAAACTAAATATCCGTCTTTTAAAATAGAGAGACTTCTAAAATCGACGAAGAAATTTTTTTCATTGGTTTATTTTAATTAAAAACGTTTATGAATTCAATCAAACAATGAGATAAGAAAGGACACCAAAGTGAACATGAAAATAGTCTTAACAAGTCGCTTTACAAATATCTTCAAGTTCGAAGCGAATAAGACTAACCTAGCCACCTAAATGACTCATCACCACAATAAAGTTGCTTAAGCAGAATAAAAATTCTTTAGAAAAACTCAATAACAAGAAGAGACAACCTCACCGAATTTAGCGTTCACTATTATACCAGAAAAATAAAAAAAATGAAGAGCGAAAACAAATGTGAATTATTACAAATCATAGACAAAAAATAAATAAAAAATTCATCTACCAACAATTATTAACAATAATAAAATAATAACAATTAAACCAGAACCGTGAATATTAAACAAAACAAAATCAATAGAAAACTAATTATCACTGAACAAAAGCCATAAAATTTATCAAAAAACAATAACTTAATAACTTAATCTTCTGCAAGCTAAACACTAGAATTCAATAGATGCTCTAATCACCATGAAAAAATGTAAAAGAACGAAAACATTCACAGAGCAGCTCTCTCTCCAGCCCACATCATAGTGTTGAATCTTGATCCTTTCATATAAACAATTTTTACCTTACAAAGGAAATAAATAATTGGATCTGCTAATCACTAGAGATATAAAATTGGATCAGAACGAGAATTGGTGCTCATTTAATGGAGGTCTGGTAGCCGGAAAAAATGGAGAACGGAGATTGGGTCTTGTTCGTAGGGTCCAGCTAGCTTATAACCTGCAAAAACAAACGAAAATCAAAATAAAGGGGAGAAAGTCGGTTCGAAGTTTTGGTTCTTCGGGTAGATTTGGAGGTTGTTCTTGGTCCGCATTTTGAGGGTTTTACTTGTTGTTTTTCTGTAGCAGTAAAAGAGAGAAAGGGAAAGGTGTTTTGGGTGGATGTTCGGGTTTTTTGGAGGAGAAGAAGGGCAAAGGGGAGTGACCCCAAGCTAACCCCACTAGCATAACAACCATACTAGGATAACAAAACTAATGCTATCATAATAATAAAATTAATGTGGAATACCCATAAGCTGAATATATCAAATTTGAGAGTTTAATACAAAAGAAATATCAAACTTAAACACTATGTTGAATCTGACTATGCATGAAAATGACCTCTAACTAACTAGAAGTGTCGGGACAGGCCCCAACTAAATATAGGTAAATTGAAACTAAAAGACTGAAAACTGAAAGACAACATGACTCTTGTCCTCGAAGAATGAGGACTCACCACTGATGTTGTTGAAATGAATATCGTGAACCGATCTAGCATGATCTGAAAGTTGAGAACCTGGACCTACATCACGAGAAGATATAGCGTAGAGTATGCCTCCTCATTTGAAAGGTACTGAGCAAGTAGGATAGAATAAAACTGAAAAGTAACATAACTGAATAAAGCAATAAAATAATAAATGATCACAACATGATAAGAGTATTGAATATACTTAACATGAGCTAGAAGCATGCATTGGCCAAGTTTTTACCATGTTAAGACTGAATGTTGTACTACTAACATGGTTAATGCAAAATAATCTTATTATGTTGTGGGAGCTAATAATGAACGACATAAAACCACATGAGATAAATGTGGAGACCGATGTATGCACCCCATCGAGAGGACCCTGTATACCCTAACAAAGGTAAAGAGGCATGACTGGCATGATCACTAAAATGATGAACATAGTGGGACTTACTAGCTACAGCGTACATAGTCCTGGGACTTCAAGGTAAATGACAATAGTCAACTCGGTATTAAGTTACTCTTAGTTGATTACATAAATAAGAAACACAATGACAGAAATGTTGTAATACTAGATATCTCATAACACAAAAAAGAAAAATGAGAATGAAACAATTATATTGATATTGTGACATTCGCAAAATCAGGCATGTATGTATACATTTGAATTTAACTAACCTAGCATATGTAATTCATGAACTAAAGAACTACATAGATAGGGTTCTGAATTCATGCAAAGAACTAAGCAACAACATGATAATATGATTTGTATCATACTAACAGGTGAAACCTGATAATTTCTAGCATTAAAGAAACTATGTGTCAACGTAATATCAAGAGAATCAAGAAACTAACTGAAATCTATGGACTAATGGGTGAAAGGAACCCACTAGTGAAACCCCACATACATGGTGACAAATTCCACTAAGAAATCATTCGATTTAGGGGGCAGGAATTAATAAAACTTCGTTGCGTTTTTGAAATAAGGTATGGTAACTCTTTCTTCTCTTAACACTATAAGTTTCTATGTTTTGATGAATAATGTAACTTAGGTAAGTTCTAGTTATGTTTGTAGGCTAAAATTAACAAAACCCATGTAGATTAGGGGATAAACAAGAGAGTTTAGGTGCCCAACAAATAGGGAAAAAACCAAATGATCCGTGACTTTTGATGTTGTTGGGTTCACCGATGGACGTGACCAACGAACTGTCAATTGACTGATGGTTCGTGCTGGTCAACCGTCAATCGGGAATTATGCTTGATATAGAGGGACAGATCCATAGACCACAGTCTATGACCAAACCTATGGTACGTGGATCCGGCAGTGGGTCAACACTTAGAGGGAGTTTCTGGATGAGTTTGGAGAGGGGTTGCAAATATGAACCATTGACCAACTGCACGGGCTATGGGTCACCCTATAGTCTGTGAAAACCATGGGTTACACGTGAAACTTCTGGAAATTTACATTGATATCTGTTTTGGATACATGGTGCTACCTTATTTTCTTCTTTTGAAACATTCATTTTCGAATAAAGACTTAACTAGCCAAAATAGAGGGAAAGAGCTACAACCCTACCACCAAAATACTAATAGTATTTTGTGACGAGTCTAAGATCAAGAATATGCAACTACGTTTAAAATGCAAGTACATATTGAGGGGACATAATAGCAAGACTAAATTTGTGCATGAATAACTGAAAATTGGAAAAGCAACAAATAGCTTAAGATGGAGTGGAATCGGAATGAAAGAGGTGAGGATATTTGGCCTTCATGACTACTTCTGCTTCCAATGTAACCCCTTCTATGGACTAAATTCTTCACAAAACCTTGACTGAAGTGTCTTCTCTATTTCTCAACCTTTTAACCTGACGATCAATAATCTGAACATGCACATCCTCATAAGTGGACTATCCTTTGCAACCACACTTTCTAAAAGTAAAATGTATTTTGGGTCAACCATACACTTCTTCAATAACTAAATGTGAAAAACTGGATGCACTGATGCTATTTCTATTGGAAACTCTAACTCATAAGTCACGTTTCCAATTCTTTTCAAAATCTTGTATGGGCCTACATATATAGTACTGAGCTTACTTACTTGCCAAATCTCATCACCCTTTCTTAGGTGACACTTTCAAGAAAATCATTCATCAAGTTAGAACTCTAGCTCCCTACTCCTTAAATCTGTATATGACTTAAGGCGACTCTGGGTTGTCTTAAGTATGTCTCTGATGAGCTGCACTTTCTCCATAGGATCATGAACTGAATCTGGTCCTATCAAGGATTTCTCACGTACTTTAAACCAACCAACAAGACATCTTCATCTACGCCTATACAATGGCTCATAAAAGGTCATCTGAATGCTCGAATGGTAGCCATAAAGAGCAAGGTGATCATCCTAACAACCCTTGAAATTGATCACGCAATCTCTCAACATGTCCTCTAAGAAGTGACGGGTACACTCTACCTGACCATCAGTCTGTGGAGGAAATGTTTTGCTAAGGTTAACCTGAGTACAAAGACCTTTTTGAAATGACTTCAAAAAATGAGAGGTAAACTAAGGACCTCTATCTGAAATGATGGACAAAGAAACACTATGTAACTTGACTATGTCATTAATGTAGAGCTTGGCGTGGTCCTCCACCGAATCTGTAATCTTAACTGCCAAAAAACGTGAAGAATTAGTAACTCTATCCACTATCACCCAAAGGGAGCCATGCAATCTGCGAGTATGAGCTAAACTTGTGATGAAATCTATGCTGATCACTTCCCACATCCAATTAGGAATGTCGATATCTTGAGTCATACCTCCTAGTTTCTGATGTTGTACTTTGACTTGCTGATAATTGGGAACTTAGTGTAATGACCCGTAAGGTCATTTTTGGAAATTTTAAATATTCATTTAGCTAGAGTGAATTAATTAATGGTTAATTATTAAATAGTTAAATTTAGGTAAAGCTTCAGGGATCAGGTTTTTAATTTAGTTTAATACCACTTGTACATATAGGAAAATAAATTATTAGGGTTGAGAATTTGGGCATAATTTAAGAAAAGCAAAGAAAAGAAAAAGGGTCTGGACTTACCTGCGCTAGCGGGGAACGGAGTATAAAGGGACTGACTTACGTTCAGATAACATTACCAAATTCCTTAATTATGCGATTGAATATATGCATTGAGATAAGTTGTAGTTATATCTATTATCATTATTATTATTATAATGAGTGGAAAATAGTAAGAAACGAAATCACACTGCACAATTCATTAAATTCTCATATATAAATATATTTGTAAGTTAGCAGTGGTAGAGAATTTGTAATCATGTGATCATTACAGCCAAAACATGGCCATGTAATCATGACAACTAATGGAGGCATTCATCTAGACTTTTGAATATTGTAATTCGGCAATAATAAAAGAGATTAAGGTTTAAGTTTGGGTTTCACAATTTTTCTTATAATTATCAGGTTATAATTCAAGCTTTGATATATTGAGATATATATTTAATCATGAGGTGTATTGTATTATATGAATACAATTGAAATTATTTTATTTGGAGAAATTAATACTAAATACTAGACTTGAAATTTGGGGAATATCGAAGGAATTGACATATTAATTGGCCTCAAGATTAAGAACTTAATTATATGTTTGAGTGAGTTCTTGAGATTCTAGACTAGGAACATAGTAATATGGGTGTTGTTATTCTTGAATTCATATTGTGCTCATTCATTTACACAGATTTCTTGACTTGGAATCTCAATGCAAAGGGAAGACTCAAGTCCCAAAGTGATTATTTGATTGGCTAAGGCAAATGGATTTCTAAACCCTTGTTAAGCATAAGGAATTCATACTTTCCTTGAGTGATATTTGAAAATGATTTGAAGGATTTTTTTGCTTATTTGTTGATGTTGTACTACGGTTGTATTATTGGGAATTGTGCCCAATTATCAAAATGATTATCTCTTCATTAGTCGTTTGAGCATGTTATTTTCATTGATTCTGAGACATAGTGGTGCTAAATGTTATGCAATAAAAGAATATACCATTTGGAAGATGTACCGCGCGCCGCGATGGATAAAATGCTTCGAAGGAAGTATCAAACATTGTGATGGTTACTATTATCGAGGGTCGTATCGCGCGCTGCGATGGATGCATGGAAAAATGTCCCCTATTGGTCCCAGATTGAGAGACAGCGGGTGTGTATCATTAGGTCAGACACTCATCACTATACTTGAAATGGTATTTCATTATATTACACTTCTTTATTATTGGTGAACTTGATCTTGTGTGTTACTGATCTTGTGAGTGTCTTTCTGTAGACCCTATGACTGATGAATATTGAGCCTGTTGTTGAAGATGTTCAATTTTAGAGTGTAGTTGTTGAGGATATGAAATTGTTGAAGTGTTGTTGTTGAGGATATGAAACTGCTAGAGTGTAGTCGCTGTGTATCTGAAATTGTTAGAGTATTGTTGTTGAGGATATGAATTTGTTGGAGTGTTGTTGTTGAGGATATGAAATTATTAGAGTGTTGTATAGGATATGAATTAGTTAGAGTAAAGTTGTTGAGTATATGAAATTGTTAGAGTGTTGTTGTTGAGCTATGCGTTTTGTAAACTGTGAACAATTAGGTTATACTCATTTTATGCATGATCTAGTATGGAGGTTCGAATAGGGTGTAAGGAGTACACGTATTATGTTCCCTTAGCTTGTGTTTAGAGTTTTGCTTTTTGCGTACTGTATGGTTTGGTACTCACCCCTTGCTTTTACATGTTTTTGTAGGTTATAAGCCCGGATCTTCATACCTTCTATTCTTTTTATTTCCAAGGCTTTCTATGGAGATATTGAGGTTGTTGTTGTCATCTCAAAAAACCTTCTTACTCATGTTTATGGTTTTGTTTGTACTTGAAAGACAATGTCATTTCAGATTTGCATATTTTATTTCAATTCTAGTATTTACATTTCAGGCTTGTGCATATGACAACCTTGTTTTGGGGATTGAATTAAGTTGACTTGTTTTCATAATAGGAACTATTATTGGACTTTTATTTTATTTATGCACTTCGTTAGATGTCAGGTTTTATGCTGACTTTTCTTGGTGTAATAAGACGAATGACATCACGCTCATTTTTGGGTTCTAACAAAATGGTATTAGAGCCCAGGTTCATAGGTCTCATGTGTATACAAGTCGAGTTTACGTAGAGTCTCAAGGAGTTGTACAAAAATGTCTGTACTTATATCTGAGAGACTATGAAGACTATTAGAAAACTTTATTTTGTTCATTTCTTCTCATCGTGTGTGGTTACCTTTTCTTTGTACTGAGTTATTTCATAATCTATTGACACATGACAAGGACTAGAGCTAAGGTTACAGCTGGTAGAGGGGAGGCGCTTCCCGAGATAGTTGTTGAGTCCCTAAAAAAGGGTAGAGGTAAAGCCCGAGCTAGAGGTTATGCTCGTGGAACTTCACTATCAAGAGGTCATGGACTTGGAGCCGCACCAGTTAGAGGTCGGTCTACAGAGGTCTCTCGAGAGTCTTAGGATGATGACATAGAAGATAATATTCTTCCAGAGCCTGTACTCACACCTTTGCCTCAGGATACATTATTAAGGGAGCTAGGTGTTCTTGAGAGCTTTAGTTAGGGTGGTGGTGCGACTTCCACATGACATGACTCTTAGACTAGAGATGGGGATCAGATATAATAGCAATTGAAAGCTCTAGTTATTTATGATGCGGATCACACGGTTAAGAATGACGTTGCACCAGTAGTTGGGGATCAAGATTCCCCATTGGTTGTCTTGACAGAGGATGACTAGCATAGGTATGAGAGATTTTGAAAGATTGGCCCACCTCAGTTTCAGGGTGGGAAGAGTGAGGACGCTCATACGTTTCTGACTACATGTCGTGAGTTGCTAGAGGTGGTTAGATTAGCTGAGTCACATGGGGTTCGATATGCTACACTCCAGCTTCGTGGGCCAGATAGATAATGGTGGAGGACTTATTCAGGGACTTTGCCATTTGGATCTCCTCTAGTGACTTTGGAGATGTTTTTCATTGTCTTCCATGATCGTTTTATCCCTTGGAGCGTGAGAGAGGACAGTTGTTTAAGGTTTGAGAATCTGAGATAGGACATCTTATTTGTTAAAGAGTATGAGACCCATTTTTTCCAGTTGTCTAGGCATGCTTTGGCCTTTATCCCAGACGAGACAGAGGGGGTTCGTATATTTTTGAATGGCTGACTTTATCTATTAGATCGGCTGTGCTTAGAGCATCTAGAGAGGGGGGTTGTTTTCAGTCCATTGTGATCACCTCAAAAGAGGTGAAATCGATGGAGAGAGAGGAGTTTTGGGACGCTATGAGGGCCCGTACATCAGGTTAGTTTCATGGTGCCTCATCTGGAGGCAAGGGATCAGATAGAGGGAGTGGTCAGTTCACCATCGGGGACCCGTTCAAGCAACTATTTCAATTATGAGGGTGTTCAGATATCTCAAGTTTTTTATTGCTCGGGTCATAGCTCGTACGGTTCACAACTACGACCTATTTGGTGAGGCAATTATAGTGGGTTTTTAGGGTCTGTACAATAGTTCCTAGGTATGAAATTTTGCTTTAGTTGTGGAGATCCTGATCCGATGGTGCGACATTATACTTCTCAGAGGGGTCGTGGTGAGACCCAAACTAATTCATTATTTCAGACCATACCACTAGCACCACAAGGTAAAGGTCGTGGTAGTGTTCAGTTAGGTAGGGGTGGTAGAGTTTCTAGTAGTGGTGTTGCAGCTCAGCATAGTGGGGTTAGAGGTATCACCCAAGCTGAAGGTGGACAAGGGGACACTGTTATGCTTTTCTAGGGAGACCTGAGGCGGAGACCTCTAATGTTGTTATTACAGGCATCATCCAGTATGCCATCAACCTGCATCTGTATTGTTTGATCAAGGGTCTACATTCTCTTTTGTGTCTACTTATTTTGCTGTTGAATTTGATATGACACTTATATCATGACTATACCTATTCGTGTTTCTACACCCGTGAGTTATCCCTTAGTGGTGGATCTAGTGTATCAATCTTGTCTTTTTTTCCCTTGGATGGGTATGACACTTGGGTAGACTTAATCATTCTGGGGATGGTAGACTTTGATGTTATCTTAGATATGAATTGGATTTCTCATTATCATGTTGTACTTGATTGTAATGCTTAAACTGTGACTTTAGTAATACCTGATGTTCCTAGGGTTGAGTGGAAGGGTGTTAGTGGTTCTTATCGTAGTAATGTCATCTCTTTTGTCCATGCTCAGAGATCTGTAGAGAGAGGATGTTTGTCGTACTCAAATTTTATTAAGGATACTAGTGTTGAATCACCTTCCATGGACTTTGTTCTCGTGGTTCAGGAGTTTCACGATGTATTCCCTTTTGATCTTCCAAGTGTTCCTCCCAATAAGGCTATTGATTTTGCTATTTATTTGGAGCCTGGCACTAAACCTATTTCTATCCCTCCCTACAATATGGCTCCAGCAGAGTTGAATGATTTGAAGGATAAGTTGCTGGATTTATTGAGTAAGAGTTTTGTTCTTCCTTGTGTTTCACTTTGGGGTGCCCCTCTATTGTTTGTGAAGAAGAAGGACAGGACTATAACGATGTGTATTGATTACAGACAGTTGAACAAGGTAAGAGTGAAGAATAAGTATCATCTTCTGCGTGTTGATGACTTTTTTGTTCAACTATAGGGAGGATTATTATTTTTTAAGATTTATTTAAGGTCCGGGCATCATCAGTTGAAGATTAGGTCATCAGGTATCCCTAAGACAGCTTTTTAAACCTAGTATGGGCAATATGAATTCCTAGTGATGTCCGTCGGGTTGACTAATGTCCCTGCAACATTCATGGAGTTGATGAATAGGGTGTTTCAACATTACCTTGATTGTTTTGTGATTGTTTTCATCGATGACATCTTGGTTTACTCCAAGATTAAGGAGGACCATGTATGACACTTGCATATTGTACTTTAAAGGTTGAGAGAAGAGAAGTTGTATGCCAAGTTCTCGAAGTATGAGTTCTGGCTTACTTCTGTGGCATTCTTAGGACACGTGGTGTCCAAGGAGGCTATTAGAGTAGATCTTACCAAGATTGAGGGAATTAGATGATGGACGCGACCTACTTCTCTTACCGAATTTGGAGTTTAGTGGAATTGGCAGGTCATTACCGATGGTTTGTGTAGAGTTTCTCTGCTATTAAAACTCCATTAACTAGATTGACTCGCCAGGGTGTGGGTTTTCAGTGGTCTGATGAGTGTGAGGAGAGCTTTAAAAAGCTCAAGACTTTGCTGACTTTGGCTTTTTTGTTGACCCTACCTAAAGAGGGAATAGACTTTACTATGTATTGTGATGCTTAAGGAGTCGGTTTAAGTGGTGTATTGATGCAGAAGGGAAAGGTGATTGGTTATGCTTCTAGGTAGTTGAAGTCCCAAGAGAAGAACTACCCTACTCATGATTTGGAGTTAGCGGTTATGGTATTTGTACTTAAGTTATGACGTCATTTTTTTATAGGGTTCATTGTGAGATCTTCAGTTATCATTGGAGTCTTCAGTATATCTTTAGTCAGAGGTATTTGAACTTGAGGCAGCGGAGGTGACTTGAGTTGCTAAAGGACTATGATATGACCATTATGTATCATCCAGAGAAGGACAAATGTTGTGGCCGATGCTTTGAGTACGAAGGCTCTTAGCATGGGGAGTCTTGCATCACTTAGTATTAACGAGACACCATTAGATAGAGATGTTCAGTTGTTAGCTAATAGTCTTGTCTGATTGCAGATCTAAGAGGAGAGTGATGGGATGATTGCTTTTATTGAGGCTCGATCTTCTTTAGTCAAGCAGATTCGTGCACACCAGTTTAATGATGAGAAGTTATGTATCATTCGAGACAAAGTATTAATAGGGGAAGCTAAGGAGGTTGTCCTTGATTTTGATGGTGTCTTGAGGATCGGAGGCAGGATTTGTGTGCCCAAAATGGGCTAGTTGATTAGGTTGATTATTAAGGAGGCTCATTCTTCTCGATATTACATCCATCTGAGAACGATAAAAATGAATCATGATCTGAGTCAGCATTATGACTCAATTTGTGGTGTGGCACTAAGAGAGATATTTCAGACTTTGTTTCAAGGTGGTTTACTTGCAAGCAAGTCAAGTGTGAGCAACAATGGCATGGGGGTGTATGTCAGCGGTTGCCTATTCCTACTTGGAAGTGGGTTCGGATAACTATTGACTTTGTTGTGGGTTTGACTAACACAGTGGGTGGTTAAGACTGTATTTGGGTTGTTTTTGACTGGCTGACCAAGTCTGCCCACTTCATTCCGGTTTGGGTAAAGTATAAGACAAAGAAGTTAGCCGAGCTATATATCAGTCAGATTCTCCGTCTTCATAGGGTTCATATTTCTATTCTATATTATCAATTTTCATTATTCACTTCTCACTTCTAGAAGCGTTACAGCATGGTCTGGGTAATTATTTGGATATGAGTATAATTTTTTCCCTCATACAGATGGTCATCCGAGCAAATGATTCAGGTGTTGGAGGACATGATCCGGTCATGTGTGATTGATTTCGGTTCTAGAGGGGATCAACATTTACCCTTAGAAGAGCTTCCCTACAACAAAACTTATCACTCCAGTATTTAGATAGCCCCATTTGAGGCGTTGTATGGAAGACAATGTAGATCTCCAATTGGTTGGTTTGATTCAGCGGAAATGGACTCTTTGGATACAGATTTGCTTAGAGATGTTATTGAACAAGTCCTTATGATTTAATATGGACTGTTGACACCCCAGAGTCGGTAGAAGAGTTATGTAGATCGTAGTGTTAGAGCCTTAGTGTTTATGGAGGGTGACCATGTTTGGCTCCGAGTATCCCCCATGAAGGGTGTGATGGGTTTCGGAAAGAAGGGAAAGCTTAGCCCTAGATTCATTGGACCTTTTTATATTTTGAGTTGAGTGAGAGAGGTGGCAAATAAGTTGGCCTTGCCACCTAGTTCGTCAACAATTCGTCCAGTTTTCCATTTCTCTATTATTTGGAAGTATATTATGGATGAATCTCATGTTATTAGACTTGATTTTGTGGAGCTCGGTACAAACTTGACATTTGAGGAGGAGCCTATAGCTATATTGGATAGGCAGGTTCAAAAACTTAGGACCAAGGAGATTGCTTTAGTGAATGTGCAGTTGAAATACCGTTCAATTGGAAAGACAACTTGGGAGAAAGAGTCTGACATGTGTGCCAGATATCCTCAAATATTTAAAGCTTTAGGAACTTTATTTTTACCTTTTGTTCGAAGATGAATATGGTTTTAGTGGTCGATAATGTAACAACCAGGAAGGTCATTTTGGAAATTTGAAATGTTAATTTAATATAGTGAATTAATTACAATTAATTAATAAATAGTTAATTTTGGTTAGAGCTTAATGGGTCATGTTTTTAGTTTAGTTTAATACCACTTGCACATATAGGAAAAAAAATTATTAGGATTGAGACTTTTTGGATCATAATTTAAGAAAAGAAAAGAAAAGAAAAAGGATCTGAACTTACCTGCGTTAGCGGCGGACAGAGTAGAAAGGGACTGACTAACGTTGAGGTAACATAAACAAATTCCTTAATTATGCAATTGAAAGTATGCATGTACATAAGATGTAGTTATAGCTATTATCATTATGATTATTATAATGAGTGGAAAATAGTAAGAGAGGAAATTGAATTGCAGACTTCATTAAAGTTTTTATGTATAAATATACATAAGTTAGCAGTGGTGTAGAATTTTCAATCATGTGATCATTACGTCCAAATCATGGCTATGTAATCATGAAAAATAATGGAGGTATTCATCTAGGCTTTTGAACGTCGTAATTCGGTAGTAATAAAAGAGATTAAGGTTTTAGTTTGGGCTTCACAATTTTTCTTAAAGTTATCAGGTTATAACTCAAGTTTTGATATATTGAGATATATATTTAATCAGGAGTTGTATTGTATTATATGAATACAATTAACATTATGGTATTTTGAGGTATTAAGACTAAATCCTAGGCTTGAACTTTGGAGAATATCGAAGTAATTGACATATTAATTGGCCTCAATACTAGGAATTTAATTATATGTTTGATTGAGTTCCTGAGTCTATACTAGGCACATAGTAATATAAGTGTTGTAAGTCATGAATTCTTATCGTGGTCATTCTGTTGAATAGATTACATTGAGTTGGAAGCTCAACGGAAAGGGAAAACTCAAGTCCTAGAGCGATTATTGGATTGGCTAAGGTAAGTGGATTTCTAAACCCTTGTTAAGAATGTGGAATTTGCGTAATTCTTTGTGTAATGTTTGAAAATAATTTGAAGGTTTGTTGCTTATTTGATGTTGTTGTATTGCGATGTCATTGTTTCGAATTGGGCCTGACATCAAAATGATTATCTCCTCATTAGTCGCTTGACCATGTCATTTTCATTGATTCTGAGACATAGTGGTGATAAGTGTTATGTGATAAGAGGATGTACTACATTTCAAGGGATGTATTATGCCCAACGATGGATACTATATTTCAAGGGACGTATCGCATGTCGCAATGGTTACTATTTCGAGGATCGTATCGCGCGCCGTGATGGATGCATTGAGAGATATGTCCCCCATGGGTCCGAAACTGAAAGATAACGAGTGTGTATCATTAGGTCAGACATGCATCGCTAATTTGAAATTGCATTTCATTATGTTGCACTTCTTTATTATTGGTGAACTTGATCTTGTGTGTTACTGATCTTCTGAGTACCTTTTTGTAGAACTTGTGACTGATGAATTTTGAGCTTTTTGTTAAACATATGTAATTGTTCGAGTGTAGTTGTTGAGGATATAAAATTGTTAGAGTGTTGTTGTTGAGAATATGAAACGTTTTAGAGTGTAGTTGTTTAATATATGGAATTCTTAGAGTGTTGTTGTTGAGGATGTGAAACTGTTAGACTGTTGTTGTTGAGGATATGAAATTGTTAGATTGTTGTTGTTGAGCTATGTGTTTTGTAAACTGTTAGATTGGACTTATTTTATGCAGGATGTAGCATGAAGGTTCGGATAGGATGTAAGGAGTATGTGTGTTCTGTTCCCTTAGCTTTTGTGTAGATGTTTTATTGTTGTGTACCGTGTGGTTTGGTACTCACCCCTTGCTTATACATATTTTCATAGGTTACGAGCCTAGATCATCTTGATGCCTTATATTCTCTTCATTTCCGAGGCTTTTTGTGGAGATTTTGAGGTAGTTGTTGTTATCTCAACAAACCTTCTTACTTATGTTTATACTTTTGTTTTTACTTGGAAGACAATGTCATTTGAGACTTGCGTATCTTATTTCAATTATAGTATTTACATTAGAGGCTTGTGGACGTGACAACCTGGTTTTGGGAATTGAATTAAGGTGACTTGATTTCATAATAGAAATTATTATTGGAATTTTGTTTTATTTCCGCACTTTTGTATATGTTGGTTTTAGGCTGACTTGTCTTGGTGGAGTAAGACGAGTTTCAGCACGTACATTTTTGGGTCGGAACACATAGACACAAAATCCACTATATCCCTTTTCGTACAATTCCACCAATAGACTTTCCGCATATCATGGTATCCTCCAGTTCAATAAATATCATATCACATATCTTGCTTTTCCTTGACCTCCACTACCAAAAGAAGATTTTGGCCCATTCTAAACCTTTACACACCTACTTAATATGATCATAAAGTGAACTCCCTAGCGAGTAAGCGTGTGAGCATCCTTCACTAGCTCTTTTCTTTCTTCCTCAACATTTGCTACACTACCCATAGATAGTCCTTTAAGTACCTAGAATCTTCTTCTACTACTTTGTCCTTACCAGGATAGTAATGCACACTCATATAGTAGTCTTATAGAAACTCAAGCCATCGCCTTTGGGGAAGATTCAACTCTTTCTAGGTGAAAACATATTGAAGTTTCTTATGGTGTGTGAATACATCTACTTGAACACCATACAAGTAATGTCTCCAAGTCTTAAGTTCAAACACCATTGCTGCAAGCTTGTGGTCATGAGTTGGATAGTTCTTCTCATTCACCTTAAGCTAAGCCTGACAACAAAACCGTGAGTTGTCGGTTCCGGTTCCGATCTGTCCAGGTTTCTTCCTAGTTTGCTTAGTCCCGATCCAGTCCTGGTCCGTCCTAGTCTGGTCTGGTTTAACAAATTTTTTTGTTTAAGGTAAACTAGCTGTTGGGCAACGAGTTTTGGGCCCCACCAACGGATGTTTCACCACCATTACTCCCCAATACATCCCCTACTCCCCCTAACTTTTTAATACCCCAAAGTTTTAAAAGCTACATTTTTATCCTTTTTTTATACCTATAAATACCGCAAAAAAATCATTCATTATTTTCCGTCACAAAAAAATTATCCTCTCCAGTCTCAAATCTCACTCAAGTCTCTACTCTCTAATCTCTTATTCTCGTTAAAATTACAAACTTTTTCTTTAGAAATTGGATTTGGATCTTCAAAATTCAACTTTCAATTTTCTGCTTTCGATTATACACGTCTACTTTTTTAAGTACACGTTTAGTATTCTTTTAAAATTCCATCTCACTTTTTTTTATTTTGTTATTTATTTTTTTGCATTATTTATTTATTTTGATAGTTATTATTTGTTTCCCTTACATTTCTTATCAAATATAATTTATTCACTTTTGATATTTGAATATGGATTCCGGTAAAAATAATATTGAAAAAGCTAAAAAAACATTGTTGAAAAGGTTTATAATATATTTAACTTGAATTCATTTACTAATAAAAAAAGTTGTAGTTCTTCTAAATCTAACTTAAAAATCTAGTACATTAAGAAATAATACGAACGATTATACGTATGTTACTGAAACTGTTTTTTATACTGATAGTAATAGTGGATTAGATCCTTATTATGATTTTTTACAAAGAAGGTTTGGTAATTTTGATGGGGAATTACTTGAAGATGATGAACATGATAAAGTTAATGATTATATAGATAATCTTGATAATAGTGTTGATGAATGTGATGATGATGAAAGTGAGTCACCAACGGCTACTAGTCCATCGGCTCCCGCTCCCTTTCATTGTTCTGCTCCCATTCCCCCGTATATTTTAGGACTAAGGTAGAACGCACACAAAAATTAGTTGTGTGGCAATTTATGACTCAGAATGAAGATAAAACACAAGCTATTTGTAATAAATGTAAACATAGAATGAATTATAAAACTATAGAAAAATGGGGTTGGACGGAACATTTAAGTAATCATTTAATGTCATGTTGTTTAAATGAATTTTTCCTTGCTGAAGCTGTAGCCAAAGCTAAAAAAAATGGTACCACCCTTCCTGAAACTGTAGGAGTAGGTGGCTCTAATATAGTTCAAACACAATTAAATATGTCTAATGTTTTGGCTCTAGTATACAACAGTCATATAATAGAGAAAAAGATCTCGAACAATTAGCTAAAATAATTGTGGTTATAGGTTTGCCATTTAGTTTTGCTAAAAATCTCAGTTTTATTCATCACATTCCAATTTTATATAATGCACATTTTAAAATTTTTGCTAGAAATATAATTAATAAGGCTATCTTTGATTATTAGGCTCAATATTTTCAATATCTTCGTTGTTTATTTTCTTATAATATTTGTAAAATAGCTATTACTTTTTATATGGACCATAGTGTAGATGATAATGATTATTTCACTAATGTTGCACATTGGATTGATGAAAATTGGAGTTTGCAAAAAAGAATTTTAGGTTATAAATGTTGTGAATTGCAAAAAATGGGAAGTTATATAGATCAAACAATTATAAATGTTTTACAAAATATGAAATTTGTTAAAATATAACTAATGTCACCTTATATAATACTTCTAATAATACATCTGCTGTTGAAATGCTTAAACCGTCACTTTGCCCTGTTTATATTGATGGTTTTCATATTAGATGTGTTGCACAAATATACAATTTAATTGGTGGATATGGTATACCAACGTATAATGATGGTTGCATAAAAGTTGAAAGTGCATTTCATTTCATTTTTCAATGTCAAGTGAAGTCTAGACGTAGAGAATTTGAAAATCGTTGTTATGAATTAAACATTCCACCTAGAAAAAATCCAAAGTCGGTGTGTACTAGATGGAATTCATTATATGAAATGTTAGAGTCTCTTATGAATATAGGAAAGGTTTGGAATGCTTATAATTCAAATATGACATATAGACTAGATGAATATGATTGGAATGACATAAAAGAACTGATAGAATTCTTAAAAGTTTTTTATTTAACCACAAAAAATAGCTGCACTTATTATCAAACGATTTGCTTTATTTTACTTAATGTCTGTGTTATTTCTAGTAATTTTTTTAAATTCAAAAATAGACCCAAATTTGTAGCACGATCCATAAATGGACGTGAAGGCACTCGTCTTATCCACCAAGACAAGTCATCCTAAAATTCAACCATTACAATGAAATGCGAAAATTTCATAATAAATTCAAAAACACCCCATAAATCTGGTTGTCATGTGTACAAGCCTCTAAAGTATTATAATTGATTTAAAAGAAAACACTATCCTCAAATGAACTTGTTTCTAGAATAGAACAAGATCAAAACTAAGGAGAAAGAAAATCCGCTGAGACGACAAACAACTACCTCATAAATCTCCAAGAAGTCTCAGAAAAGAAGAGACAAGTACCAAATAAATTTAGGCTTGTAATCTACAAAAACAAATTATCGTAGTAAGGGGTGAGTACCAAACCACACGATACTCATCCAGTACACCTCTAAACACAAGCTAAGGGGATGAAATACGAGTACTCCTACAACCCCAACCGAACCTCCACAACTACAACCTGCATAAAAATCAGTCCAACCTAACAACTCACAGTTTACATAGCACATAACTCAAAAACAACACTTGGACAAAATTACATACCTTCAACAACACCACTTTGACAAATTACATATCCTCAACAAAAACACTTTAACAAATTACATATTCTCAACAAAAACACTTTAACAAATTACATATCCTCAACAACAAGGTCAGTATTAATCAACCACAAGTTCCACAAAAAGGCATTCACAAGATCAGCAAAACACAATATCAAGTTCACTAATGATTAGTTTGTGCAATGGAATGCAATATCAAGTATAATGATGCATGTCATGCCTAGTGATACACACCCGCTGTATCCCGGTCCGGGACCCATGAGGGACATATCTATCCATGCATCCATTGTGGCGTGCGATATGACCCGCGATAATAGTAACCATCGCGGCGCGCGATACATCCCTCGATATATAGAATCCATCCTCCCTCGAAATAAATTATCCATCGTAGCGTGAGATACGACCCTCAAAATGGTACATCCTCTTTAATTTCTCATTCTTTCTCAATGCACATAACACTTGTCACAACCATGTCTCTAAACAACGCAAATGACATGTTCACAAAAATGACGAGGAGATTACCAATTTCATAACATTGCACAATTCACAACAACATCAACAATGATTCAACAAGACTTTCAAACCATTATCCATTATCAACACGTCATACACAAGCAATTATTCACATTGATTTTTATTACCCTTTGTTTTCATTATTAGAATTAATCAATGTGGATAAGTCAAACCATCACCAAATCCCACTACTCCCAAACATATGCCAAAAGGAAATATACGCATTCCATACACTTAACAAGGGTTTTGAAATCCACTTGTCTCAATTAGTTGAAAAATCATTTTGGGACTTGAGTCTTCCCTTTTTGTTGAACTTCCAACTCAAACTATTCAAAGAAATGACCACAATAAGATTTCAAAACTAAGAATACACATGTTATTATGTGTCTAGCCTTTACTCAAAAACTCACTCCAATGTATAATAAAGCTTCTAAATCTTGATTCCAACGAATAGGTCAAATCTCATATTTTTTAATTCCAAATTTAGGATTAATTTTATTCAAACACTATAATTTAATATTTAATTACTTATCTCAATATATAAATACTTGAATCAGAACATGATAACAAAATTATAATATTCAAATGGAAGCCACTGCTCTGCCACCGAAAATCACGTCGCAAGAGGAAAAGAAGAAAAACTCAAGAGGACATATCATTCTAGACATTTATAATCATAACCCTTGATCATCTAATTTATTCAAAGTCTTGTCATCATTGCATAATTATTAACTTTCAATTTACTTGCCAACAATTATACTAAAATAACCTACTACATCTTTCTACCGTAGGTTATTAGGAATTAACTTTTCATTGTTTCCTAACAAATCAATATAATAATGTATATTGCACATCCTATAACAACTATTATATATGCAGAATCAAAAGGTTTTTACCTGAAGCGTGAAGTGGATCCTCTCCACGCCAGCCGCCGCTAAGTTTCTTCCTTCTTTTTACTTTCTTTTCTAAATTAATTATGTACTAAAAGTAATTAACCCCTAACTTATTTTAATAAATATAGTTTTAATACTATAGGGTGTTAAACAAATCATGATATTGGCCCAATAACCACTAATTAAATAAATAAATTCTTTAATATATACCCATCAATCAAATAATCGAGTTATTCGATAGTTCCAAATTTTCAAATCAATTCTATCAGCTTATTAGACATCACTCCGAGCAACTATCGAATGAGATAAAATGAAAATTTTACAAAATGACCTTCCGGGTCATTGCAATTTGAAGCATATATTTTGAAAATGATTGAAAAGATTTAAAAATATTTTATTCCTATTCCTTAAATTAATTTACTGCTTATTTGGTAAACCCATATTACAATGATTTAGGTTCATATCAAATGGTAAATAAAATATATTTTAATTCGGTATTGATATTGAAGATGAAGATGATGAAATACCTAATTGTCAACAAGTTAAATCTAGTACTAGAATTGAAGCTAGAAAATTGTATGACTTGTAATCTAGTATTAAAATTGAAGCTAGAAATGTATGACTTGTATAATTCTAATATAAGTAATATAGTACGTAATGAAGAACCTCAAAGTTCTAGTTCTAAATATAATCATGAAGATGATATTGATGATATGTTAGATCTTATCTTGATCTTTCTCATAATGGTTGAAATGATTTTGACGCATATATTAAGTAAAATACAGAACCTACTTTTGATAATCTAGAATGCAGGGAGCAATCGTGCAAAGGGATTTTCAAAACATCAACCGGTTGCTCGAGATGTGTTAGCTATTCAAGAGTCTTCAGTGGCTTCGGAAGGCGCTATTACTGCAGCAATATTTCCAATTGAAGAGCATAGACATTCGTTAGCAGAAGATAGCTTGGAGATATTAGTAGTATATAGAGTTTGATTAATGGACAGAGAAGGAGTTATGGTTGTCCACCTTTACCGACCAAGTTTGAAAGTGACGTTAATGAAAAAATGCAAGAGTGTAGTTATGACGACATTGAGTCAATGGAGAATATCTAATGAACTAATTCCCGAGCATGTTACTAGAGAAATGCTAAATGATATAAGAAATGATATGTTTGGTAGCATGACCTATCAAAATTAAATATCTATTAGTATGAGTATGATAATTCGAGGTCTAATTTAAACAAAACTATTCCTAGAAACTGGCTGTGTAGATTAGATCTTTTAATACTCTACTAATTTTTTGTAACACAAATTGTACTAGTGTTGGATTAATATTAATAAAAGTTTATAGGCTATTCAGCATAATTTTTTCTGTAATTGTCTTGAATTTAAATATTTCAAACTTAAATTTGTGTGATATTTAAACTTTTATATTTTTATTATGTTTAAATTTTGGAATTTGATTTTTTCAAACTTTTAAAGTGTGAAAGTTAAACTTTTATACTTTTAAAGTTTGAAATTTAAATTTTCAAGCTCTTAAAGTGTGAAATTTAAACTTTGATACTTTTAAAGTTTGAAATTTAAATTTTCAAACTTTTAAAGTGTGAAATTTAAAATTTTATAGTTTCAAAGTTTGAAAGTTTGAAATATAAATTTTCATACCCGTCCGAGATGGCTCTATATATATTTTTCCAGAACTACCGATATGGTTCTGCTGCATTGATATCGATTTCATGCCATTTCTGTTCTTTCCCGGACCGGTTGTCCGGGTTTCGGTATCGTTTCCAGACGTACCTTAAGCTGTCTATATGAATAAGTTATAACCTTACCTTGCTTCATCAACACACAATCTACGCAAACTCTAGAGGCATTGAAATAGATCATATAACTGGTTGAACCTCCGTTAGAGTCAATACAGGAGTTGTAGTGAACCTAGTTTTCAGTTTTGCTAATCTCTTCTTACAACAATCTGACCACTGAAACATATCCTTTTTGAGTCAACTTAGTCAACAGAGAGGCTATGGATGAAAATCTTTCCATGAACCTTTTGTAATAACCTGCTAGACCCAAAAAACTTCTGATATCTATAGGAAAGGTAGGTCTGAAACATTATTTTACTGCTTCAATTTTCTGAGAATCTACTAGGATCCCTTCGCTAGACACAATGTGATCAAGGAAAGAAGCGAATTGAAACCAAAACTCACATTTGCTAAACTTAGACAATAACTAGCTGTTTTTGAGAGTTTGCAAAACAACCCTCAAATGATTCATATGTTCTTCCTCATTCCTAGAGTAAATGAAGATATTATCAATAAAGACGATAACAAACAAGTCTAAGTATTGCTTAAACACTCTGTTCATCATGTCCATGAGAGTTGCATGAGCATTGGTTATTCCAAATGACATAATTGCGAGTTCATAATGACCATACTGAAATCTGAAGATTCTCTTTGGAATGTCGCAATCTCTAATTTTGAGTTGATGATAACACGATTTGAGGTCTATATTTGAAAAATGATTGTCACCATGAAGTTGGTCAAACAAGTCATCAATCATTCAGATGGTCTAATTTTTCTTTATTGTGACATTGTACATCTGACTATAGTCAATGCACACTATGAGAGAACTATCTTTCTTCTTTACGAAAAACATTGGTGAACCCGCGATAAAATACTAAGTTTGACGAAGCCCTTATCTAGAAGGTCTTTCAATTCCTTAATCTCGGCCAGGACCATTCTATTAGGAGGAATAGAGATAGGTCAGGTATTTAGAAGGAGATCAATTCCCAAGTCGATTTACCTTTCGGGAGAAACTCTAGGAAGATTTTCAGGAAACACTTCTGGGAACTCGTTCAGTACAAGAACTGACTCAAGAGTTGGGGTTTTGGATCTTGATTCGTTAACTTGAACAAAATAATAGAGATATCCCTTTGAGATTATCTTTATGTCCATAAGGTAAGAAATGAATTAACATGTAAGCACTAATATACTACCCTTCCATTCAAAAATTGGTTCATTTGGAAACTGAAAATGAATAATGCTAGTTCTACAATCGACTAAGGCATGACATGAATGTAACAAATTCATGCCTATTATAACATCGAATTCTACCATTCGTAAGTCTGCAAGATCTCCTGAGGTGACTTTTAAGGAGATCGTGACTGGGCAATTTCTGTATACTCATATAGTTTTAACTTAGTCACCGACTGGAGTAGAGACTGAGAAAGGTTCTGAGAGAGTTTTTGGACTAACATTGAACTTTATTGTTATTTATGGAATGAAAAAGGAAAGAGTAGCATAAACATCAAGGTCAACGACTCGTAACGTACTAGTGACTACGTCAAGAGATTCTTCCTTATCCTAGCGAGCCTGTAGAGCATACAACCAATTTTTGCACTGACCGCCACATGTACCAGATGAGTTACCCTACTGAGTCGGGCGACCTGTTGGTGCTGCTGAAGTAATGTACAAAGATCTATTATTACTACCTCCTTGACCCTGTTTAGAAGAAGAATCTCAATCGCTAACTTGACTGACCACAACCGAAGAACCCTTCTTTCCTTGTGAGGCATTCACCTGGAGGAATCTTGTAATACCCACTACTAGTTGGGTAGGTTTTGGTGCCTAAAACACTTTCCTTATACTTAGGGCCTCATGCCTTACCTTTATGATCATGTGTGAACTTGAAGAATGAAACACTAGCTCATGAAGGAGCTGGAGCTTAAAATTTTTGTTGACCCAAAGAGATATTTCCTACACCCTATTTTAGTTGAGAATACTCATAGTCCCAAACCTAGACTTTTTGTTCTCCTTACCTGGCTCCCTAAGCTTATCTCCCTTAAGCTACTGAGCATGAGTAATGAACCTATAGATGTTCATATTTTCTAGCAGCATAGCATTTCTGCACTCTAATTTCACCAAGTCTGACACTCCATAAAGAAACTTGATCATTTGGGCCCTGGAATCAGCAATCATGTGATGAGCATACCTTGATAATTGGGTGAACTTGAGACCACACTCATGGACTATCATGCTACCTTGATTTAAGTTCCTAAACTCCTGATCTTTTGCTTTCCTTAGCTCTCTTAAAAAGAACCTATTCATAAAAGTTTCACCTAAGCAATCCAAAGTGATTGGAGTTGCATCACTATCCCTGTTCTCTTTCCAGCCACATCCTTAGGTTAATAAGATGCTAACTCAACCCGATCATTCCTAGTTACCTAAATCACTTCAAAGATCTTCTTGACATCATTTATGAAGTTTTGGGAATCCTCACCAATCTTCCATCTAAGAACTCAGGCGAATTCATCCTAACAAACTTTTTCACTCTAGATACAGCTGACCCAACATTAGAGTTTGTTGGAACGGGAACCCGTAGATTCTTACAGTTGGCCACACTCTGAGCAAACATTTGAATAGCGTTCCAAAACATAGCATTTGAAACTTCATGATATGGGACTAGAGGAGCGACGTTTACGCTCCTGACATTCATATTTATGACGTTAGATCTACGATGAGACATAATCTGAAATGTAGGAGGTCGAGTCAGGAATGAGTAATTAGTTCATAGCTTATGCACGATAAAACACTTTGTAGCCTCTCTCTCATTAAATTTGGTGCACTTCACACCTATGAAATGGACTCTACTTAGTGCACCTTTTCGGACATCGTAGGACACATAAACCTAAGACTCTAATACAAAGTTTGTAACACCCCGAGGCTACCCCCAAGACGTTGACACGATACCTAGGATCAAGAGTGACCCCAAGCTAACCTTGTTGTCATAACAAGCATACTATGATAAGAAAGCTAATGCGAAAGCTTAATCAAATATCATACTTATAAAAGTAATGGGGAGTACACATAAGCTGAATATATAAAATATGAGAGTTTAATACAAAAGAAATATCAAACTCAAACATTAACTTGAATCTAACTATGTCTAAAAATGGTCTCTAACTAACTAAAAGTGTTGGGACAGGCCTTAACGAAATCTAGCAAAACTGAAACTAAGAGATTGAAAAAAATAAAAAATAACATAACTATTGTCCTCGAAGAATGATGGCTCACCACTAGTGCTGCTAAACTAATGATCGATAATCGATGTAAGTGTGATATGGAAGTTGAGAACCTGGACCTGCATCACGAGAAAATATAGTGTAGAGTATGCGTGAGTATCTGAAAGGTACTAAGCATGTAGATATAGTAAAACAGAAAAGTAACATAACTGAATAGAGCAAGAAAACAATAACTGATTTGAACATGATAAAGAGAACTAAATATACTGAACATGAACTAAAAGAATGCATTAACCAAGTTTATAACATGCCGAGACTGAATATTGTACTAATAACACAGTCAATGTAAAAGATTTTGATTGAATTATACGAGCTACTAATGATTGACATAAAACTACATGAGGTAAATGTAGAGTCTGATATATATGCCCTATCGAGAGGACACAATATACCTAGCCAAAGGTATATAAGCATGGATCTGATAGGACTTACAACCTATGGAGGAAGGTAGTTCTAGGACTCGAGGCTTATTGACCCTAGTCCACTCGATATTAATCTATTCCCAATTAATTATGTAAATAGGCAACACTATGACTGAAATGATTTAATACTGGATAGCTCAAAATACGAACATGCAGACTAAGAATGCAATAATTATACTAATATTGTGACATTCGTAAACTGAGGCATATATGTGTAGATTTGAATTTACCTGACTAGATACATGCTTGATGAACTACTGAACTACATAGATATGGTTTTAAATTCCTTGCAAAGAATTAAGCAACAACATGATAATTTTATTTGGATCATACTAACAGCTGAACTCCAACAATTTCTAACATTCAAGAAACCCTAGGTCTACAAAATATCAAGGGAATCAAGAAACTAACTTAAATATAGGGACCTAATGGGTGAAATAAACCCACTAGTGAAATACCACGTCCATGATTACGAATTCCATGAATAAATCTTTTGATTTCTGGGCTGGAACTAATGCAACCTTGTTGCGTTCTTGAACTAGGTTTGGTCGCCTTTTTCTTCTCTTTACGCTCCACGTTTCTATGTTTTGATGACAGATCTAACTTAGGTAAGTTCAAGTTATGTTTTTAGGCTTAAACTGACAAAAACCACGTAGTTTAGAGCTTAAACATCGTAGTTTAGGTGCCCAACAATAGGGAAAATACTGAAAGATCCCTGACATAAATAATGTCGGGGTCACCGACGGACAAGACTAACAAACCATTGGTCGACTGGCGATCCATGGTGGTCAACCTTCAATCGAAATTGAAGCTGGATTTTAAGGGTTTTATACACTGACACGGACCATGGTCCATGACCTGACCTACGTTCCATGGGTTATGTCGTGAATCAACACTTAGAGGGAGATTTGGGTTGAGTCTGGGGAGGGGTTGCATATATGAACCACTGACCACTAGCACAAACCGCGGGCCACCCTACTGTCCATGAGTGGCAACCGAAGTTTGCACCTGCATTTTCTGGAAATCCACATTGAGGTTTGTTTTCAGATATAGGGTATTACAAGTTTGCTAATGTATTTTGGTCAAAACAGTGAGGAGTCTGGTAGTGATTGGATTTTGAGCTGGTTTTTGCTGGAAAGGAGAAGGAGGAGTAGGTAAAAATGGAGTGTTGGGGTCTTTTGTTGATAGAATCACTGGATTCCGGAGGAACTCCGGTAACTGTGGGATATAATGAACAATTAAAGAATATAAAAATCTATAAATTACATCTTTAAAATTTTTATCCAGCACACTTTGACAATTTGACTTAATGAACAAGTTATTCAACATAGATGCATTTATATTTTTAGTATATTTACAAGACACCACAAAAACATTTAAAAAATAATAAAAAATTGTGCAACTCTTCATTTCTTAATTTTTTTATGATGAACATTTTTAAACTTAGATGAAGTTGACTCAACAAATTATTAGAGTATTTTTTTCAGGTATTGTGATTGGATGAAAGAGATACTTAATTAATAATAGAATATGGTATAAGATGAAAAACAATGAGATTAAACACACATAAAATTTAAGCAACTTCACAACATTGAAATCAAGTATTATATAATCATAAAAATCAAATTATACAATAAAAAATAAATGTTACCTCTAGCAAAAATTCAATTCATGAAAGAAAACAATTCCAATAAAGAATCACAAACTCGAAATCACAAAATCAAACATCGAACACAACCTTTATTTGCGAGTGATAAAATATAAAGTGGGTGGTGATTTTTCTTTTTCTTTTCCGCGTTTAAATAGTATGGTGTTTGTCACATCCAGGGAGCACCCCTTTGATGTAACCGGTGTCGTCGTCCTCACCGAGGACTAAGACTAACCTCTTAGCTTACATCATTACATTCATAGGTTAAAACGCGGAAAATTTTAAAACATTTCTATATCTATCTTGATGTTTACATAGATTTCTCGCGTACACATAATATATATTCATACCGAGTATGCATAGACCCTTTGTATAAGAAGATTGTATAGTCGTCTACTTTTATTGCACATAGATATATAAGATACTTAACATAGTCTTAAACGGATGTATCATCTCATAACCATCTAAAACAAGAGTATATCAATTGGGCATATCCCATACATCAATGTAATAGAGCCACATATAGGCTATGCAATCTTTAGCACTCAAATGGAAAGGAAAGAACTAGAAGTCTTATAACTAGAACAACATCAAAAGCTTGATAGTGGCATTGCCCTCGAAAAGTGAGGACCTACCCAACTTGGATGAGCGAGAATTCCAAGTCTTACTTCAAAGTCGTCTCAAAAAGCCCTTCAACTAACGGATCCTAAAATGTTGGGGAAAAGGAAGAAAATGGGGTTCGTACACCATTTGAACTAAGTGTGAGACCATATGCACATACATCATAAAATCATGCAAAAGAGGGACATTTCAATAAAGTAAGAAATTTACCTTGAAAATCCTTATGCACATTCAAGAATAAATACAAGTCATTGATGGATATTCATCAAGTCAAAACCATGTTCATCATACTAAGTCTAGCCAAGTCCACCATGCATACTAACATACTAAAAAATATAATCATGAAAACTCTATCATCAAGTTATAACATCGACAAGCATTAATAAAAGTTTATTACAACATAATAAAAGCAAGACAATTACTCATGAACCCTCATTAAGTCCACTAGTGCAATGACTAAGCAAAGCCCCATAATCTTACTCATTCAAGTAAACCCAATTACAACCAGAAGCAATGTCCAACTTCACATAGCATATCATTAAGAGTACATATCATCACACCTTAGTAATGGAGATCAAACATATATTAATAAGTGAATTCAACATCATAAGGTGCCATCAACATGTAAGATCATCATATACATATAATTTACATATATAATTAGCATATACATACATAAGAACATCCTCCTAAGACTCCCTTCAAGGCTAACTAGTGCAATGTATAGGTAGATTCTCATACCCCTACCTAGACTAAGCTAAACCCCTTAGGTCATCCTAGTTAGAGTTCATTCCTTTTGTTCATTTTATATTTCGGGAACATCTTTCCTTAATCGACATATACCACATGAGCTAATGTGGAATGCGGTGTCATGGAACCTTATAATGAAGGAAGGTGGACTACTTGCCAAGGTAGTTCCAAAACATGAACATAGCATCTAGGTGGATCCACTAGCTAGTATTCCTATGGGGGAAATATAGTTCAAGTATTAGGAGATATAGGTGCGACCCTCTTTATGCTACATGCATTAGTCTCCTATATCATGAGTAAATTATTGATCCTACCTTCCGAATGTGGGAAGGGACACTCGTCACTCTAATTAACTCGGTGCTAAGCTAGAGTCCCTTCTGAAATGTATTTAATGCCTTTATTAATCATCATAGCTTAATGTAGGTCATCGGGTCTATCCCTTATATAATCATCATCATATCTCAATAAGAATTGCATGAGTATATTCCTTTCATTACAAATAATACATGTGAGGTTAGCACAACTACATAATCATTCATGATAAGGCACATCGGTAAGTTATCACCATCCTTATACCATTTACATCATAACCAACAACTCAAAATACATAGTTCAAGACATTTCAATTCAACATCATACCAACCCTATCAATCTTAATATAAGTATACTTCAATATAATATCATCACTTAATCACAAGTAACCATAATTGAAGTAAAGAATAAAGATCACAAGACTTACTCAATCTCCTTCACAATGTCATCATCAAGGTCTTATCATCAACCATCCAATTAAACCCAAAAATGGTATAATATCATCACACAATAGTAACCAACATAATAACAAGGTCAACTGAATCATTATACAACAATTCATCATTAGTTCATAGCCTAGAATTTGAGACTTAGATCACGTTCATAATCTACTTCACAACCAAGGTCAATTACTTAAGAACTAGCGTAATTGGATTGCATTATATCACAATCTGATCATAAATAGCATTATAACAACATAGGTTGGTAATTGACACACTAACCAAGCCAATTGAGTCAACACTATACAATTCAATTCAAGATCACAACCTATGATTAAGGGGAATAGGTCATCCTCCACAATTGAGACCAATATATCTATAAGTAGTATAATTGAATCATAATTCATGTTAATCTACTAATAATATCCAAAATAAATGATAAAAAAGAAATTCACAAGATCAATTTCGTATTGGAAGAAAACCCACTTGAATTTCATATTTTTGAAATCAATTTGATGGAACCCTTTGGAGAATGAAGTCCCAAAGGTGATGAGAATTCCACAACTTGTTGATTGATGAAGTTTGATGGAGAAACTTGATACTTTGAATCCCTATAATTCACCTCTATCTTGGTCTTCAAGGGGGTTTCTTTGGAAGAGAGAAAGAAGAGAGAAGGAAGAGTAATTTGGTTTTGGGAATTATGAGGGCATATGTTAGTTTAATTAGGTTAGGGTCTTTATATAGGTCATTAACCATATTAATTAGAAATACCTTAACCCCTACCTAATTAAAGATTCACATAATTAATTAATTTTTCTAACTTAAAAACATGCAACAAAAACAGTTCTCACCGACGAAACCCTGACCCACGCCCCGTTTGTCAATCGACGACCAAGGCACCAACCATCTTGTTGGTTCGTAGTTTGTGCATAGAGACTTGTAAAAATGACCCTTTGGCCAAATTGATTTTGTGTCCATCGAAGGTTGACATAGAATCCCCGTCGATTGGACCACGCCTCGTTAGTGGCCTTCGTCTGTGGACACTATCTCTTGACAGCTTCTGCCACAAATTGCAAGGGTCCTCCTCAAGGGCCCTTGGTTTGTCCTTGGGGAGTCGTACCCTGACGTTTCGACTATAAACTAACTCTAATTTGTGGTAGACACCTTACCACCAAATTTCATCATTTTCCGACTCTTAAAACTTAGTCAAATAGGCTAAGGCACACTAGCACCTCATTGAACTAGTTTTCGGACGTCATAGACGTTCTTTGACGTTTTGATTTTAAAATTTCCTAAATGAATTATATTAATTATTTTTTACCTTAAAATAGTGACACAACCCTTAGACACTCGTGTTAGGCTCTAGAACATGCCTTAGACTTTTATAGTATTACAGTGTTTTTGGATCCTTTGTTTTTCTTCTTTTTCAGTTTTATCATTGTTCAATTGAATTGTATTACTAACTATATGTGAAATACTTAGGAAATTAGTTGTTGAAGATTTATAACAATTATTTTGTGTTATTAGACATAATATAAGATCTTAAGATAATTTTAATTCAAGTGGATATATATTCCCTACATTTGTTAGACTAGGACAATCTTTTAAAAAATCACAAAGAACCAACAACTGAAAAAAACGGAAAAAAATTTATTTAAATTTAATTTCTAAACTATCCGCACAACGCGCATGCATGACTACTAGTTTATACTTAAAAATAATATTTATGTACTAAAAATTGTATAAGACCTTAAGTTCGATCAAAAGTACGTGTCTACAGTTGTATCTTGATATTCATTTCCTAACATATTCATTTTATTTTAATACAAGTTCATGTTGAAATTCATTGTTATCGGAAGTGTATAACTTTGTATGACTTAATTGTAAATAAATCATTACTCTTTATTGTATAGGTACTTTTATATTCTTTTAATTATTTGTCAATGTTTATAATTTAAACATCACTTTTCTTCTCTTATATTATCTCTTGGTATTTTTGTAGAAGTTCTACTACAAGTTCTAAAGAATCTATGGAACCATATTTTTTTTTCATTGTGAATTTTTTTAAATGTCAATACTTTATTATTTAAGAGGGATCATTAGCAACACTTTCAATATTTAGTAAAAATGTCAAAATTTTAGTTTGTTATGTATCTTATTTATGTTTTAATTATTTGTTTTTATTTAAAGAAATACAATTTTTATATAACAAATCGGAGGAATTTAGGGGAGAGAATTATTTTTAAAAAGGAACAAATGCTTATAAGTATCTTTAGTTAATTTATCAAAATACATCAACTTTCATCTCTTTCTTTTTCTTTCACTGTGTTCTAAAAAACGCACCTTTCAAAATTGTCCTAAAAAAATTGATATCCAATTTTCTTAATCTTTTTTGTTTATAAAAACTTTTATTTACTATAAATTATCATATTTGTGGCAGATTATTCTTCTAAGGCATCATTTTAAAATTATGAATTTATAATTTATTATAAAAAAATGCCTAAAGTTTTATGAAGCTATTTGGCTATCATCGTTTTCTTTTTCAAGTTTATGTGTGATAGTATCACCTTTTAGGAAATTTTTCAGTATTCAGAATACAATACTCATGTATTAATTATAGGTATTCATCCATATTATAAATGTTTTTTATATTGCTCGTTTGTATTTAAATATCATTTTGTATATCAAATAGTTTGTATTTAGATTTGATTTTGTATTCGTCCTAGTGGTATACCATAAAATTTTATATTTATATTTGATTTTGTATTCATTCTGAACTATAAATAGAAAAAATACAATTTATTTATATATTTAGTATATAAGTATTCAACCTAATTGCATCAATCAAATAGATATTATATTTTATTTTGCTCATTATATATTCTTACCAACTAGTTTATCATTGATTTCGTATTCATTCACAATTTTAAATAACAAAAATTAAAGTTTGTATTTTGATTATCACTTTGTATTTCATCTTAATTTGAATACCAAATGGTATACCATGGGGTTTTATGTTGTTTAAAATTTTCAAGTGAAATTGGAATTGTATTCCTTCTCAAGTTGACTTACAATAAATCTGTATGACTTTATTATTACGTACAGTTCATAATTTTATGTCACTCACAATTTATATTTCAATTACATATTAAGGTAATTACACATAAAATTATTTTTAAAGAAGTTCAAATAAAATTATATTTAAAAAAGTTTAAAAAGTAAGAAAAAAAAACTAAGAAAATTCAAAATTGATCAACAATTTCAGATTTATGTTCAAAAAAATCTAACTAAACAACTCATATACATAGTCCATCAGTTCTTTCACCTTAGAGCTCACGATCTTGAGCTCTACTCTTCTCTTCTAGTCCAATGGTTTTTCATCATTTTCTTGACGCACTACAAATTTGAATATTGTGACATTTTGACACAAAGCGAGAATGAAATACTTGTACAATGTAATTATTCAATTGCAACATGACAATTATATCTTGCATAATTGATTTAAAAAAGAACTAAGGGAATTCAAATTTAGAATATACAAAGATGAACCACATGGATATAATATATTTCATATAATATACACAAACTAATTTAGGATACATATTGAATACTATTAATTTTGGATATTAATTGAACTGAAAACATCAAAGATAATTTAAACTAAATAAAATTTTAAACAACTACATAATGAATATAACATAATTCTTCGAGGATACAACTATTTTGGGATACATAATGAAGCTAATAGAATTAATGCAATCTTCTTCGTCAGTAATTCATGATATGTAATGTAGCTAAAAGCATAACTACTTTAAATAGAGCTTCTAAAAAGAAAAATCTTAAAACAAATCTTGTCAAGTGGAAAAAAAAACATTATGCAAGCCAAAAATGAATATAATTATTGGTTAGATAAAAAATATGATATAAAATATAAAAGTGTTTATTTCCGTTCAACTTATGCATAAAAAATAAATATGTAAAACAAATTTGACTACAAAAACAAAACATTAAAAATATTTTCAAATACCTTTGTGAAAAAACTAAATACTAAATGTCAATGTAAGATCTACTAAATCTGAATTATAAAAACAAAAAACAAAAAAAATTGTTTAAAATACTAAAAATTTGAAATACATAAATATTTGATGAGTATGTTAACAAAATCACATAAAAATCGAAAAATTCTTAATACATACAATCCAAAATTAAACATAATTTATTATTTTGAAAAAATAAAATCTCATGAAATCTCGAAAAATAAATGTTGACTTCGAAAATACCTTTATTAATTGAGAGATTTCTTGAATTAATTGATAGATTTGAACAAATTTGTATAACTAGAATAATGAGTTCCTGTTCAACAATGAGGGAGAGAATAATGATCATAATTTGATGGAAAAAAGAAGAAGAGAAAACGTGAATGATGGGGATGGTGAAAAATGAAAATTTGATGAAATAGAGAAAAAATTAAAAACGTCAAAGATGGAAAAAAACTTAATGGTATTAAAGTCTACAAAGAAGTGTAAATGGGTAGTGGATGTACAATTTGATCCAATGTTGGAGTATCTTGAGAAATAAAACTTGAATACACATTATTTTTTTAAATATTGACATTTTTGCATTTCCAATTATTATCTTAAAGTGCACATATTTTTACTAATTAAGTTAGTGATTGTGACTAATATGCTAATTTTCCCTATAGGGGAAAAATAATAAGGAGAAAACGATAAATTTAAAAGACTGGGTACATATTCTTTAATAGTTCCAGCAAATCTAGCTAGCTATTAATCACACATGCATACAAGAATTCAGAAATTTTATAGAGTTATCAACAATAGAAAAATGGCATCATTAACACTGACAAAGCATGTATCCCAAACATAAGGAAAAAACCTAAGCGTATTAAGTTACATCACTTACATGAGAATCCAAAAGCTAGGATATAAACAAGAAAGAAAGGGGGGCAACATACACATGCATAAAAGTATTCCCTTAGAAGGGGGTCATTACAATTGCTTTAACAAAGTTATTCCAAATATTAAGATAAAAACATAGCATGTAAGTCACATAAGAATTTAGAAGCTAGGATATAAACATGAAAGGAATGGGAGCACCAAACATATATACATAACAGTATGCCCTTAGAAGGGAGTCATTAAGTGTATGCTAATCTATATTAGCACACAATAACTTTCACCAAAGAGTTATAGGTGCAACGTCAACTTTAACATTCAATCATGGAGGTCAACACAAAATCAATTGACACATACAAAGATAGGTCAGATCTAAATGGGGTAAGAAGCATAAACAAAAATAAGGAAGATTAACTTGTGGTCACTTCGGGAACTTCTAAGAGCTACCTTCATGAACTCCAAGCATTGATGGAAAGCACATTACCTCCAAATCAAAGGCAGGAGAAGGTCAAATGGAAAGAAATGCGCAAGAAAGGAAGGAGAAGAAAGGAAGAATACATAACTCTCAGTAGTGAATGTTCTTGTGTGTGGTGTAGATGACAGAGAAGAAGAGGTACAAGACAAAAAAAAACTACAAAAGGAGACGGCGAAATGTGTGGTTCTAGCGGCCGTTGGAAGGATACATCTCACAGACAAGACTGGAGAAGGAAAATGAGAAAAAGGAGAATGTTGTTAGATTATTTTCCTTATTATACGTAGAGGGTTCATTCTAGACTGACTCCATTTTTATGTTTTTTTCGTTATTGTTAATTTTTTGGACCAATTGAATAGGTTAATATGTATTACAATGAATAAAAACAACCCACCATGACACAAAAATTTTGGAAAAAAAAAATTCCCAAACATCAACATATATAAAGGAAAATAAGACAAATAAAAATAATTGTAATATGAATAGAAAATGACTTTATTAATCTTAGAAATATTATAAATGTACTTCAAACTAAGTAAAGTAATTCTAGAAGATAACACAATCAAATATATTAATATTTTTCTAATCAAGTAAAGTCGGTTTACAAGATAACTCTGTGATATTGTCACAACCCAAGTCTACACCCTGGACGTGACCGACACTCGCATACCATTGTTGTTCCCCAAGCGAACTCTCATCCTGGCTGACTCGGAAGACTAACTTAAGCATACCAAAAACTTAAAATTGAAATGATCAACTTTGACTAAAATCAATATATTCAACTAGCCATAAAAAAAGCAACTTTAGTCATTAAAACATTTAATAAAATCAATGATTAATACATACTCCTCAACTATACTTACTATTTATGAAGCTTCTAACTGATAAAGATGGAAATAGGGACAAGACCCATGACCTCCTAGCAAAACTAAAAAGTAAATGAAATCCTCCGAAATAAAGGAGGCTCACCATAGCTAACTCAAACTCTCAGATGTATCAACAAAGCTCCTGTTGATGATCCTGTATACCTGTGTCTGCATCAATAAAGCATAACATAAGTTTGATACTTGAACAAAAGATGGAAACATACTTAACTCTTCTCAAACTTGATACTGAAGAAATACTAAAGAATACTCAAGAATAAAATACTCAACTCCAAGATTAAATACTGAACTCAAATATATCATACTCGACTATGGATACTCAACTCAATATACTTAACTTTTGATACTTAACTGAACTCATTTTGATATAAAGCAGTTTAAAACATGTGCAATATAAAGAAAAGTTGTTTAATAATATGATGTTAACTCAAGATAATAATGTCATAAAAACATATGATGCTCCTTCTCAAAGTCCACTAGTGCAATGCATGATTGAAGTCCCATACCCCCATTCATACTGTAGCACCCCGTAGACAAAACAGACAAAAAATTAGTTTTTCAGAAAAATCTGCATGTGCTACCAACGTTGGCATCGACGGACCGTAGCCTGAACCACAGTCCGTCCTGCACAACCATTGATAGGATCAGAAACACCCAAAATTTTCAGCCTAGAAAAATTGGTTAAGTCTTGGACAACGGACAGACTTACGGTCCGTAGGTCAAACGACGGTCCGTAGTTCGTGACCGTCGATCAAGACTCCCTTCAACCACTCTCTGACAAGAGCTACGGATGACCAGCATGGTTCATAGGTGGATCTACGGTCCGTAGGTCTGACCGTAGGTGGAAAATTTACAGCCAGTTAAGGGGAAATGCAGTTGGGTAAACTTAAAATGATCATAACTCTTAGCACAAATTTAATTAGGTCTCCCATGACCTAACCATAAATAGATAATTGAATTATCTTACCGACCTTGCTAAATCAGACCTCCAAGTAAAACGTATGACCATTTTAGTAAAGTCCTATGGAACAGTCCCTCACGACGGACCCAATGACGGGGCGTCGGGCGCACGACGGACCGTTAGTGCTGGCCGTCGTATGGCCCGACCGTAACCTTCCCAATGGTCTTTTTGACCTTTCGCACTCCGGTTAAACCCTAAGTTACATCATTTAGACCCTAAATCATCAGATTTTTGTCAGTTTAAGCCTAGAAAAATGATTTAAATATATCCAAGTCAAATCATTAAATCAAAACTTATAAAATTAGAAGCAAGAGTGGAGAAAAAAAGCTCAAGAACCCTAGTTCAAGAACGCCACAAGCTCCAGAAGTTCCAGCCCTGAAACTTAAGTAATTTTCCATGGATTTCATCACCAGGTATGTGGGATTTCACTAGTGGGTTCCTTTCACCCATTGGGTCCCTAGTTTTCAGTCAGGTTCTTGATTCTCTTATCATGATTAAACCTAGGGTTTCTAGAACTTTGATAGAACTTCATGATTTCATTAGATGTACGTTACAAATCATATAATCATGTTATTACTCAGATTATCGCATGAATTTCAGAACCCTAGCTGTGTATTTCTTTAGTTCTTGAATTACACATGGTAGGTCCTATATTTCAGACACTTCAGATATACATGCCTCAGTTATAAATGCATAATTACCAGATTAAGTGTTGCTTTCTCAATTTGAATGTTCAGTTTCGAGCTATCCAGTATTTATAGAAATTAAGATATAATCAGTTAATTTAAAAAATTCATTGGGAGTAGCATAGTACCGAGTTGGACTAGGGTTTAGCGTACCCAATAGTCTCAGAACTAATAGCCAAGTAGGTTGTAAGCCCCTATGTAGGCAATAAGTTTTGTGATAATGCCAGCATGCCTTTATTCCTTTGGCCGGGTATATATTGGGTCCTCTTGATGGGTCGTATACATCGGACTCCACATTTATCTCATGTGGTTTTATTACCGGTTATTAGTAGCTCCCGCAGTTCAGTCAGACTCTGTGCATTGACCATTTATCAGTATATTCAGTATTCAGTTTCAGCATGTTATAAATTGGTCATTACATCCAGTTAGCTCAGAAATTAGCAAATCACGTTCAGATTATTATACTTGTGTTTGTGCTTGTTCAGTTATGTTTTATTTCAACATTACTCTATCCTACATGCTCAGTACCTTTCAAGTACTGACGCATACGTGCGCTACATCTTCTCGTGATGTAGGTTCAGGTTCTCAGCATCCAGACCACACATAGATCAATTTCCGATCTCTAGTTCGGTAGATTCAATGGTGAGTCTTTATTCTCCGAGGACGACAGTCATGAGTGTCATTTCAGTCTTTAGTCATATATTTTTCAGTTTTTGGTAGATATATCTGGGGGCTTGTCCCGGTATTTCTAGTCTAGTTTAGAGGCCTATTTTCAGACATAGTTCAATTCAGCTTAGTATTGATTTAATATTTCTTTTGTATTATACTCATTGTTTTCAAATATCTCAGTTATAGAATATGGGTATTCCCATCTTTTTATTTTATGTTTGATTTATCTTTCGCAACAGTTTACATCTTTAGTATGCTCATATTATGCCAGCAAGGTTAGCTTGGGATCACTTGTGGTCCTAGGTTCTGTGTCCGCGTCTCGGGGGTAGCTCGGGGCATGACAAAACTTGGTATCAGAGCACTAGGTTCAAGATTCCTAAGATGTCAGAAAAAGCTGCTCTAAGTAGAGTCCTTTTCATGGGTGTGAAGTGCACCACATCTAATGTTAGGGAGGTTATAAAGTGTTTTAGGAAGAACTTCACTTTCTTGTTACTCTTATCGTGAGTAAGGTATGATCTAATTCCATTCTAACTCGACGTTGAACGCTTAAGATCATGCCTTCTCGTAGATCATAGGCATGGAATGCTAATGCACGTAATACTAACACAGTTCCTCTAGTACAAGATAAGGAAGTTCAAACGCAGAATTTCAGAAAGCCAATTCAGCTTTTGGCTAAGAGTATGACCAACCAGAACAATTAGTAGGTTCTAGTTCCTACTAATAGAAATGATCGATCAATGGCAGCCAAAGTTTGCGATTTTGTAAGGATGAATCCGTCACATGTTAGTAAGGACCTACAGAAGTTCATTTATGAAGTCAAGAAAATATTTGGTGTGATGTCAGTAACTGGTAGTGATAGGTGAGATTGGCATCCTACAAACTCAAGGATGTGACTCACAAATGGTTCACTTAGTGGAAAGACAACAGAGATGAATTTGCCTTTTGTAACTTAGTATAGCAGTCTAATTCAATGTCATTCCAGAAACTCTCTCAGAACTTTTCTCAGTCTCTACTCTAGTCGGTGACCCAGCTATGGCTAGACGGGTATACAAAAATTGCCCTGTCACAGTCTCTCGGAAAGTCACCTCAGCAGATCTAGTAGAGTGAGAAATGGTATACTTTGATGTCATTCTAGGCATGGATTGGTTACACTCATGTTATGCCTCAGTCGATTGTAGCACTAGGATTGTTCGTTTTCAGTTTCCAGACGAACCAATCTTAGAATGGAAGGGTACTAGCCTAGCGCCTATGTGTCGATTTATTTCTTACCTTAAGGCCAGAAAGATGATATCTAAGGGTTATCTATATCATCTAGTTCGGGCTAAGGATTCTAGCCTTGAAACCCCAACTCTTGAGTTTGTTCCAGTAGTCTGTGAATTTCCAAAAGTATTTCCAAATGATCTTCCTGAGGTTCCTCCCGAAAGGGAAATCATCTTTGGAATTGATCTCCTTCCAGATACCCAGCCTATTTCCATTCCTCCTTAGAGAATTGCTCCAGCATAGCTTAAGGACTTGAAAGAGCAGTTGAAAGACCTTCTAGATAAGGGTTTCATCAGACCTAGTATTGCATCATGGGGTGCATCAGTATTTTTCGTAAAGAAGAAAGATGGTTCTCTCAGAATGTGCATTGACTATAGACAGTTGAACAAGGTCAGAATCAAGAATAAGTATCCCATCCCTAGTATTGATGACTTGTTTGACCAACTTCAGGGTGCTAGTCATTTCTCAAAGATAGACCTCATATTGGGTTATCATCAGCTCAGAGTTAGAGATAGTGACATTCCAAAAATAGCCTTCAGAACTTGGTATGAGCATTATGAATTCGTAGTTATGTCAATTGGACTAACCAATGCTCCTGCAACTTTCATGGATTTGATGAACAGGGTGTTCAAACAGTACTTAGACTTGTTCGTTATTGTCTTCATTGATGATATCCTCATTTACTCTAGGAGTGAGGAAGAACATGCAAGTCATTTGGAGAGTTGTTCTGCAGACTCTCAAGGATCGCTAGTTATTCGCTAAGTTTAGTAAATGTGAGTTTTGGTTGCAATCTGTTGCTTTCCTTGGTCACATTGTATCTAGCGAAGGGATCCCCGTAGATTCACAAAAGATAGAAGTAGTGAAACAATGGCCCAGACCTACCTCTTCTACAGATATCAAAAGTTTCTTAGGTAGCAGGTTATTACAGAAGGTTCGTGGAAGGATTTTCATCCATAGCCTCACCATTGACTAGGTTGACTTAGAAGATGGCCAAGTTGCAATGGTCAGATGATTGTGAGAAAGCTTCGCAGAATTGAAAACTAGATTGACTAAAGCTCCTGTCTTGACTCTACCAGAGGGTTCAGATGGTTATGTGATCTATTGCGATGTATCCAGAGTTGGCCTTGGTTGTGTATTAATGCAAATAGATAAGGTTATATCTTATGCCTCTAGAAAGCTTAAGGTGCATGACAAGAACTATCCAACTCATGAGTTCGAGCTTGCAACAGTGGTGTTTGCACTCAAAATATGGAGACACTACTTGTATGGCGTTCATGTAGATGTGTTCACCGATCATAAGAGCCTTTAGTATGTGTTCACCCAGAAAAAGTTGAATCTTCGCCAGAGGAGATGTCTTGAGTTCCTTAAGGATTATGATATGAGTGTGAATTATCATCCTGGAAAGGCAAATGTAGTGCTCGATGCTCTTAGTAGATTATCTATTGGTAGTGTAGCCCATGTTTAGAAAAAAAAGAAAGGAGCTAGTGAAGGATGTTCACAGGCTTGCCTGTTTGGGAGTTCGCCTTATGAGTATATCAGAAAGTGGTGTAATAGCTCAAAATGGGGTAGAATCGTCTTTTTTAGTGGAGGTTAAGGAAAAGCAAGAGAGTGATCCGATCTTGCTTGAACTAAAGGGTGCAGTCAACAATCAGAGAGTGGAGGTTTTCTCCCAAGGGGGAGATGGTGTACTTCGCTACCAAGGTAGATTGTGAGTTCCTGATGTGGGAGAGTTGAGGCAGCATATTCTTGCAGAAGCTCATTACTCCAGGTATTCTAATCATCGAGGTGCCACTAAGATGTACCACGATCTGCGGGAAGTCTATTGGTGGAATGGCATGAAGAGGGATATAGCAGACTTTGTGAGTAAGTGCCCCAATTGCCAGCAAGTCAAGGTAGAACATCTGAAACCTAGAGGTATGACTCAAGAGATCGATAATCCTACTTGGATGTGGGATGTTATCAATATGGATTTCATCACAGGGTTACCTCGTACTCGCAGACAGCATGAATCAATTTAGGTTATAGTTGATAGGATGACTAAGTCTTCTCGCTTTTTGGCGGTCAAGACTACATATTCGGTAGAGGACTATGCCAAGCTTACCCTTACTGAAATTGTGAGGTTGCATGGTTTTCCTTTGTTTATCATCTCAGATAGAGGTCCTGAGTTTACCTCTCATTTATGGATGTCATTTCAAAAGGTCTTGGTACTCAAGTTAACCTTAGTACAGCATTTCATCCACATATGAATGGGCAGGAAGAGCGTACCATTCAGACCTTAGAGGATATGTTGAGATCTTGTGTGATCGATTTCAAAGGTAGTTGGGATGATCACCTTCCCCTTATTGAGTTTGCCTACAATAATAGCTACCATTCCAGCATTCAGATGGCCCCTTATGAGGCTTTATATGAGCATAGATGTAGATCTACTGTTGGTTGGTTTGAAGTAGGTGAAGCAGCTTTGATAGGGCAAGATTCATTCCTTCATGCTATGGAGAAAGTGCAACTCATTAGAGATAGACTTAAGACAACCCAAAGTCGTCAGAAATCTTATGCAGATACAAGGAGAAGGGAACTAGAGTTCCAAGTTGACGATTGGGTTTTTATGAAAGTCTCACCTATGAAAGGGGTGATGAGGTTTGGAAAGAAAAGGAAGCTCAGTCCTAGATATGTAGGCCCTTACAAGATCTTTAAAAGGATTTGCAAGGTGGCATATGAGTTAGAGTTTCTAGCAAAATTAGCAGCAATGCATCCGGTCTTCCACATCTCACTCTTGTAGAAAAGCGTGGGTGTCCCAGCCTCTATAGTGCCATTAGAGAGTGTGGAGGTGAAAGATAGTCTTTCTTATGAGGATGTACTAGTTGAGATTCTTGACCGTCAGGTTAGAAGGTTGAGAAACAAAGAAGTCGCTTCACTCAAGGTTTTGTGGAGGAGTTAGTCTGTAGAGGGAGCTACTTGGGAAGAAGCAGCAGCCATGAAAGCCAAGTATCCTTACCTTTTTCCTTCTGATTCTGCTCCAGCTTGAGGTAATAGTTCCTCTTCAGCTTTACAGTCATTCATGCATAAATTTAGATATAGAATCATGTTCCCTTAGTTTGTACTTTCATTTTTAGCGTAATTCCATGTACTCAGAACTCAATTCAGTCAGAACTCAGTGTTTAGTAGTGGGGTTTGCATCTCTCTCCCTCTATTTCAGCTAGATTAGTCTTCATTCGAGGACAAATGTTCCCAAGGGGGAGATAATGTTACACCTCGTAGCAAAAATAGACCAAAAATTAGTTTTTCTAAAAAATCTGCAGGTGCTACCAACGGTGGTATCGACGGACCGTAGCCTGCACCATGATCCGTCCTGCACACCCGTCGATGTGATCAGAAACTCCCAAAAATCTCAGCCTAGAAAACTAGGTTAAGTCTTGGACGACGGACGAACTTACGGTCCGTAGGTCAAACGACGGTCCGTAGTCCGTGACCGTCGATCAAGACTCACTTCAACCACTCTCTGACAAGAGATATGGATGACCAGCATGGTTCGTAGGTGGACCTACGGTCCGTAGGTCTGACCGTAGGTGTAAAATTTGCAGCCAGTTAAGGGAAAATATAGTTGGGTCAACATAAAATGATCATAACTCGTAGCACAAAATGAATTAGGTCTCCCATGAACTACCCACAAATAGATAACTGAATTATCTGTCCATAGTCACTGACCTCGCTAAAATCAGACCTCTGAGTAAAACGTTATGCCCCTTTTACTAAAGGACTGTAAAACAGGCCCTTAGGACGGACCCAACGATGGGGCGTCGGGCGCACGACGGACCATCAGTCTGGCCGTCGTGAGGCCCGACATCAACCTTCCCAGTGGTCTTTTTGACCTTTCTCACACCGTTTAAACCCTAAGTTACGTCATTTTTACCTTAATCATCAGATTTTAGTCAGTTTAAGCCTAGAAACATGATAAAAACATATCCAAGTCGAATCATTAAATCAAAACTTAGAAAATTAGAAGCAAGAGAGAAGAAAAAAAGCTCAAAAACCCTAGTTCAAGAACGCCACAAGCTCCAACAGTTCCAGCCCCGAAACTTAAGTATTTTTCTAAGAATTTTCATCACCAGGTATGTGGGATATCACTAGTGGGTTCCTTTCACCCATTAGGTCCCTAGTTTTCAGTAAGATTCTTGATTCTCTTATCATGATTAAACCTAGAGTTTCTAGAACTTTGATAGAACTTCATGATTTAGTTAGATATAGGTTCCAAATCATATAATCATGTTATTACTCAGATTGTCGCATGAATTTTAGAACCCTAGCTATGTATTTCTTTATTTCTTGAATTACACATGCTAGATCATATATTTCAGACACTTCAGATATACATGCCTCAGTAATAAATGCATAGTTACCAGATTAATTGTTGCATTCTCAGTTTGCTTGTTAAGTTTCGAGGTATCCATTATTTACAGAAATTCAGATATAATCAATTAATTTACAGAATTCATTGGAGTAGCATAAATACCGAGTTGGACTAAGGTTTAGCGTACCCTACTAGCCAAGTAGGTTGTAAGTCCCATCTGTGGGCAATCAGTTTAGTGATCACGCCAGCATGCCTTTATACCTTTGGCTGGGTATATTGGATCCTCTCGATGAGGCGTATACATCGGACTCCACATTTAACTCTTGTGGTTTTATTATCGGTTATTAGTAGCTCCCACAGTTAAGTCAGACTCTCTGCATTGACCATTTATCAGTATATTCAGTATTCAGTTTCAGCATGTTCTAAATTGGTCACTGCATCAAGTTAGCTCAGAAATCAGCGCATCACGTTCAGATAATTATACTTGTTTTTGTGCTTGTTCAGTTATGTTTTATTTCAACTTTACTCTATCCAACATGCTCAGTACCTTTCAAGTACTGACGCATGCGTGTGCTACATCTTCTCATGATGTAGGTTCAGGTTCTCAGCATCTAAATCACACTTAGATCAATTTTCGATCTCCAATTCAGTAGACTCAGTGGTGATTCCTCATTTTCCGAGGACAACAATCATAAGTGTCATTTCAGTCTTTAGTCATGTAGTTTAAGTTTTTGCTAGATATAGCTAAAGGCTTGTCCCAGTATTTCTAGTCTAGTTTAGAGGCTATTTTCAGACATAGTTCGATTAAGCTTAGTATTGAGTTAATATTTCTTTTGTATGAAACTCATTGTCTTCAAATATCTCAGTTATAGAATATGGGTATTCCCCTACTTTTCATTTTATGTATTATTTAGCTTCCGCAACAGTTTATTATCTTTAGTATGCTCATGATCATTCTAGCAGGGTTAGCTTGGGATCACTTGTGGTCCTAGGTTCCGTGTCCGCATCTCGGGGGTAGCTCGGGGGGTGACACATACTAGGCAGAACCCCTTGAGAAACCATGTAACTAATATTATGAGAGTTTGTTTAACCGACAACCATCACTTTGATCCTAAGTTATGATACAACATTTTACGTCTCGTTTCCCAAGGACCATCCTATACCTTTCAATCGGTATAGGACCTTACTTACCATAGTAATCCACTAGATAAACTTACATGATCATATAAAAAGTATGATCCATCGATTCCCATGATGTCTTCATGGCTTACATGGAGACTTGAGTTAATATGAACTCTCATCCCCACATCGGTGCTCAATAATAATACTAAAACATACTTTAGCTTATACTTTTAATAAAATTTCCTTCCTTTGGGTTGAGATGATTTGCTAAACCCTTAGCTTAAAAAGCTCCTTTTTGGAAATCAATGTTCCTCTTTTTGTTCAAAATTCTTTTAGAACTCTTAGTTTTCTCTTAACTCAAATATGAAAACATTTATAAAACTTTAGGAAATACTTAGTTCCCTTATAGCTTTTTACAAATGGACTCAACTTCTACTCTTTGCTTAACTTGAATCTTAAATCTTAGGGAATACTTAGTTCCCTTATAGCTTTTGAGAATTTAACTCAACTCTTTACTCTTTCTTGACTTGAACTTAAGTCTTTAAAATAAAGTTAAAACGTTTGGGAAAGACTTTAAAAAACTTCATAAACTTTATTTTGATTTGTTTATTAGCATCTAGACTCCACTCTTAACTTTCCTTGAATTGAAGTATGGATTCAAGGTTCATGATCACATGTGGATTATTTCATGATTTTTAACTTTGAGGGTTCATGTGGAATTATGAACATGAACTACTAAAATCGAGAACTCAGAGATACTCCTAAACTCAAGATTGTTTGACTTATAGGGCTCATGCGAAATTATGTACATGAACAATTCCACTTGAAGGTCTAAGTAACCAGATGAAACTCATGTTTATGACTCTCTCATTCTCTTATTTATTTCCTCAAAACTTAGTTTAAATCAATGATGGATCTCAAAGAATTCACAATTTAACTTAAGACTTTCTTGAACTCTACTCTTAACTCTCTCTTGAATGTAATTAATTCAAGAGTTTTGGTTCATGACATGTAGGATCTCATGATTACAAGGTAGACTCATGAATAAATTTTCTTCATCCTTATACTAACTTACTTCAGTCTTGAAACAAGTTACAAGATGTTGTAGAAGACTCATCAATTGCACTCAAAAGTACTTTCTTAGAACATTTGAAAGAATCCTCAAAAGAATAACTATCAAATCTACCTTATATTTTAACTATGAATTCAAGGTTATGATCATGTTAGGAATGATTTTAGGTGTTTAGAAGTAGCTTAGATTAGTTAGAATCGAAAAGAAGTGAAGGTGCACTTTAAACGAACTCAAACGGAGCTACTGGAGGAAAGCTGGACTAGGAAGATGACCCTGGGGGTATGGGTGGAACCAGAGCGCCAGATATTGATGGAAAAATATGGGTTTGGTGCGGTTTGGAGGCGCGCCGCACCAGGCCCCAACCTAGAAAATTTTGCCGAGCACTTTTTGATCATTTTCTCTCCTTAAATCGCTTAACTTCAAACGGTTTCTTCCCCCAATAACTTGGATTCAATTACTTAATTTAATTACACTCTAATATACTGTAAACAACACTAAAATTACTCAATTTTATCTCAATAAATCGTGAAAACTCCAACACAACAAGATTTAGAATGAACCTCAAGAACACCTATCAAGAACTCAATTCTTTAAATATTAAACATAAGATTTTGCTGAAAAATTATATGATTGGTGTGTGGGTGAACATAACCAACACTATGAAAGCTTACATACCTCTTTGGAATTAGAACAATTGCAACAATTCGCAACTAGACTCAAGAACGTCGACGAACGCCTTCATCCTTGCCTGTTTTCTCCTCTTTTCTTTTTTTGCCTCTTCTTGAACTCTCAACTAAAACCCTAGGTGTTTATTATGATTTTTAAAACTGAAACTAAAAGTATTATACCCCTAAAATATGACTAAAAATGATTTAAATCAGATTGGGTAAGGAAAGGACCAAAATACCCCTTACTATTTTCGGCTATCTTTCCTTAACTGGACAGCCTAACTTCAAAAGGTCATATCTCACTCATCCAAAATCAAAATTTAGCAATCTTGTCGGATCTGGAAAGATAATTCAAATATATTTCCAATGGTATCTTTTATCACACCTTAACTCAAATTGTACTGGGAGTTATGGTTTTTTGAATTTGACCCAAAATTCATACTTAACTTAACTCTCAAAATTTCAATTTTTTGTTATTCCCAATTTATTCTTTGTGGAACTCTTGGTGGTAAATCTAGTGAACTTACCTTAATAATTAAGAAATTTTTAATTCCTTGTTTAAATATCACTCACTACGATTAAGGACTCAAATGTTAGTTCGAACAAATTTCTGGGTTGTTACAATATCTCCCCCTTGGTATCATTCATTCTCGAATGATGAAAGGACTTGGTACATAATGAGTTACTCTTACTAAGGTCTTAATCTAATGGTCTTCTCTTACTAAATTAAAGCTAAACTGAAATCCTTATGTTCGGAATATACATCTCTCTATAGGGAATCACATCCCAAAACTATTACTCTTTATCACCATATTGCTCATCTCAACAATACACCTATTGTTTGTCAATACCACATTCAAGCTTCGTACTCTAACAACTCCAAGGATTTGTACTAACCAGATCCTTATGAAATTCTCAACACTTGACTTGTTTTCTCATCTTATCATCTCTCCCCTAGGTCTAAAACTAAAAATTGTAAGCTATGGACATATTCCACATTAACAACTCAAATATGCTATCTAGGCACACATGGAGAATTATAACTTAATTGGAACCTCGTTTGGTGACATACCATCGCAGCACACCTCTTAATGCTCTTATTACTTTTGTGACTTAGCCACACTTCTCTTTCCTATCTAAAGGTTATGTTCTCTACTACTCACATTCATTGCAACAACCATGTCAATTCTTCACCTATTCTATGTCAAATCTACCATATCAAATCTCAAGATTAACATCATCACCCTTTTGTTGTCATTCTTTTGGATCATGGAACTCATCTCAAATCAAGCTTAATGTGTATTACTAAACCCTAATATCAATATGATTGCTCACCTACTATTCCATAACTCATTACTACTATGACAATTTGGAAACACTTACCCACTAGGACTTCATGACAATTAGTTAATCCTTACCTCTCAGTCTGCATACTCTAATTACCATCACATTCTACTTAACAACTTAAGTATTTCTTACTCACTTTCTTCACATTATCTCTCAAATAACTCTATCTTTCTCTTAATAAGAGGTTCTCCTTTAAAAATTCATAAGCCTAGATTAGATCTATCACCTCATGAATAATCTTGCTCTTCTATTCATAGCTTATACTTGGTCAGTACTAACACAATAACACATCATCATAAACTATTTTGTATCTACAACACACTCTACCTCCTATGGTGGGATCTTCCCAACTCACCGCTTCTTAGTCTGACTCGTAAGGGAAAATTCTTCATTACTAACTTTCTAGGTACATGACTATTGTACTGCTCATGATCTGATAACTTATGCTACTTCTTCGGGTGAAAATTAAAATACTTCTCAAAAAGGTCCTCAGCTGAAACAAGGCTTAAGGAACAAGTTGCTTTTTGCTCAAACGCATGATTCATATAAATTTGGGTGCTTTCCTCTGAAACATAACACTTAACTTACTCTTATGATTCTCTCAATCCCCTTCGGAGTCTCATGAATTTCTCGAGACTCTTTTTAAGAACAACTCATCGATAAGGATATTTAAACCCTACTTTTGAACCACCTTTAGTATTATGGGTAGTCAAATGAATAAGAGAACACATGAGTTAGAGTAGATCTCTATGGCTTAGCTCTGTCGCACGATTAAGAGTATGAAAGAAGGGAAACTCTTCTTTAATGTCTGTAGTCCCTCATTTATAAAACAGGGGCCCTCAATACCATAAATTAGATCCTATTGACAACTCTTCATAGTTTCCCTAGGACACTTGAACTTTTGCTCAGATATCAAGTTTGTCACGATCCGAGTCGACACCGTGGATGTGAACGACACTCAAAGACCATCGCTGGTCACCAAGCGAACTCTCATCCTGGCTGACCACAAGTGGAAGACAAACTTAAGCATACCAAAAGTTTAAAACTGAAATGAACAACTTAGAATAAAAATAATATATTAAACTAGCCATAAAATAGTCAACTTTAGTCTTTAAAACATTTAATAAAATAAATGATTTATACAAACTCCTTAACTTTACTGAATATCTTTGAAGCCTTTAACTGATAAATATAGAAGTTGGGACAAGACCCATGACCTCATGACTAAACTAAAAGTAATGAAATCCTCCGGAAGCAAGGAGGCTCATCATGGCTAACTCAAACTCTCGAATGTATCAAGGAAGCTCCTATTGATGATCCTGTATACCTATGTCTGCATCATCAAAGGATGCAGAACAACTGGCTCAGTAAGTGGAATGTACGAGCATGTAAGGGGAATTATAAAGCATAACATAAGTTTGATACTTTAATAAAAGATGGAAAACATACTTAGCTCTTCTCAAACTTGAAACTCAAGGAATACTCAAGAATACTAAAGAATAAGATATTCAACTCAGAGATTATATGCTAAACTAAAACATATGATAGTCGACTATGGATACTCAACCCAGTATAATTAACTGAACTCATTTCGATATAAAGCAATTTAAAACAAATGCAATATAAAGAACCATATTTTAGAAACATGATGTTAACTCAAGATAATAATATCTAAAAATATATCATGCTCCCTCTCAAAGTCTACTTGTGCAATGCATGAATGAAGTCTCATACCCCCATTCATACTAAGAAGAACCACTTGAGGAACCAAGTAGCTAATACTGTGGGAGTTTCTCTAACCGACAACCATCAATTTGAGCCTAAGTGATGAGACAACATTTTAACTCACGTTGCCCAAGGACCATCCTATACCTTTCCATTGGTATAGGACCTTACTTATCTTAGTGGGTCCACTAGATAAACATATGTGATCATCGAAAAAGTATGATTCGTCAATTCCCATGATGACTTCATAGTTTATATTGAGACATGTTTTAATATAAACTCTCATCCTCACATCAGCGCTCAATACTACTCCCAAAACATACTTTAGCTCATACTTTTAGTAAAAACTTTATTCCTTTGGGTTGAGATAATTTGTTGAACCCTTAGCTTTAAAAAGCACTTTTTTGTAAATCAATATTCCTCTTTTTATTCAAAACTCTCTTAGAACTCCTCGTTTCCTATTAACTTAAATGTGAAAATATATATAAACCTTTAGAGAATATTAGTTCCCTTATAGCTTTTGAAAAATGGACTCAACTTTTATAGCTTTTGTCAAATGGACTCAACTTTTACTCTTTGCATAACTTGAAACTTAACTCTTAGGGAATACTTAGTTCCCTTATAGCTTTTGAGAATTTAACTCAACTCTTTACTCTTTCTTTACTTGAACTTTAAGTCTTTAAAACAATGTGAAAACGGTTGTGAAAGACTTTAAAAACATTATAAACTTTACTTTGGCTTGCTTTTTAGCTTCTAGACTTGACTCTTAACTTTCCTTGAATTGAAGTATGGATTCAAGGTTCATGATCTCATGTGGATGATTTCATTATTTTCAACTTGGAGGGTTCATGCGAAATTATGAGCATGAACTAGTGAACTTTAGAACTCAATGATACTCCTAAACTCAAGATTGTTCGACTTATAGGGTTTATGCAGAATTATGGACATGAATAATTCGACGTGAAGGTCTAAGTAACTATATAGAAATCATATATATTACTCTCTAATTATCTTATTTAGTTCCTCTAAACTTCCTTCAAATCAATGATGGATCTCAATGAATTCACAATTTAACTTAAGACTTTCTTAAACTTTACTCTTAACTCTCTCTTAAATGTAATTAATTCATGAGTTATGGTTCATGATATGGAGGATATAATGATTACAAGGTAGACTCATGAATAAATTCTCTTCATCCTCATACTCACTTAAGTCTTGAAACAAGTTACTAGCAGTTGTAGTAGACTCATCGATTGGACTAAAAACTACTTTCTTAGAACGTTTGATGAATCTCTCAAAAACTTAACTCTCAGATCTACATTGAATTTGAATTATGAATTTAAGGTTATGATCATGTTATGACTGATTTTAGGTGTTTAAAAGTAGCTTAAATTAGTTAGAATCGACAAAGAGTGAAGGTGCACTTTAAACGAACCCAAATTGGACTGGGCAGACAACCCTGGGGCTATGGGTGGCATGGATATCTAGCCCTTGATGGACAAAGTTGGGTTTGGTATGCTCTGGAAGGCGCGCCATGCCAGGCCCCAACCCAGAAAATTCTACCGAGCACTTTTGCTTGTTTTCTCACCCTAAATTGTCTAAATTCGAACAGTTTCTTCTCCAATCACTTGGACTCGATTATTAACTTAATCACACTCTAATATACTGGAAAAAGCACTAAAATTACTCAATTTGATCTCAATAAATCATCAAAACTCCTAAACAACAAGATTTGGAATGAACCTCAAGAACACCTATCAAAAACTCAAATCTTTAAACTTTAAGCATGAGATTTCACTTAAAAATTACATGATTGTCGTGTCAGTGAACTAACCCAACACTATGGAAGCTTACATTCATATTTGGGTTCAGACCGATGGCGAAAATCCACAACTAGACTCAAGAATGAGGACGAACGCCTTCATCCTTGTCTCTTTTCTCCTCTTTTCTTTTCTTGCCTCTTCTTGAACTCTCACTAAAACCCTAGGTGTTTATTATGATTTTTAAAACTGAACCTAAAAGGATTTGACCCCTAAAATATGAAAGTGAGTTAAATCAGATTGGGTAAGGAAAGGACAAAAATACCCCTCACTATTTTCTACTAACTTTTCTTAACTGGACAACGTAACTTCAAAAGGTCATATCTCCCTCATTCACATCGAAATTTAGCAAACTCGGTGGTTGTGGAAATATAATTTAAAGATCTTTCCAATGGTATCTTTTAGCGAACCTAACTCAACCTGTACTAGGAGTTATGGTCGTTCGAAGTTGACCCAAAACTTATACTTAGCTTAACTCTCAAAATTTCAGATTTTTGTTATTCCAAATTTAATTCGTTTTGTAACTCTTGGTGATAAATCTAGAGAACTTACCTTAATACTAAAGAAATTTTTAATTCCTTGGTTTAAATATCACTTACTACAATTAACGACTCAAGTCTAAGTTCGAAAAAATGCTGGGGTGTTAAAGATATATTTCAAATCAAGTAGAATACACACTATAATAATTTTAAATTTCAAATGTCATAAATTGCACTTCTTAATATTTTAATATAGGGAAAAGTTTCAAATAAACCACCAAACTTTGAAAAAAATCTCATCTATATCATCTTTTAAATGTTAAGCTCATCTCTGTCACTGTCTTTCAACAAAGTGTAAATTTATGTTATTATATTAATCATTTCTATAGAGTTTTTTTGTTGACCATTGCCTCCGGTACAATAACTTGCAATTTCACAACTGCCATATACTTTTTTGGGACTATCAATTTCTTGACATAGCGATACCAACCATCCATAATAGGAAAACTTGTCAGAGAAATAATTCCAGTCGTCATATACAAGTACAAATGTACGTAGCCACATCTAGTGTCCCTCCATTAACCTAATCCTAATGTGATCTTGACAATTTATTTGACATCTAATAATTCTTTTAAAACTATTTACAAAAGGTGGGGATCAAGTTTGGGGGAGGGGTTGACGAGGATGAAAAAAATTTGAAAATATTTTTTAAAAACAAACTTAAAATTCCTTTTATTGGAGGGGGTGAGGGCTGATGGGAGGGGGAGGGGGGGGGTTTAGGGTAGGGGTGAAATTAAAAAAATAAAAAATTGAAATTAGCAATATTACTAAATGTACTTCTATTAATTAATGGTAAACCTGCATACATAACGATTTGCAATGCACTAATAATTACTTTCACTTTTAATCTATGCCTTATATCTTCTCCCTCTTAGTACTCTAATCTAAATTCATTTATTGATTTATCTTCATCCCAAATATGAAAAGTGATCAGTCAAACAACGAAATGATCAAGACAAACCAAGATTTCTTGTCGCTTCCCAAAGAACTGCCCTCTCTTGATAATTTCAGGTGACTCTTTTTGTTTTATCTACTTTAAGAAATTATTTTTTTCGATTTCACCAAGTACATATGTTATTGTTTTTATGATTTGTATATTTAATTTTTACGACATCATGTTATTGGTCCTTTGATGGAAGTGGAATACAATACCTTTGTTGATTCATCTTTTTATAGCGTTTTTCTAGGAGAAGCTGAATTATAAAAAAAATGTATCTATATATATATATATTTATATATATGAGATGGAACCTTGTATGCTAGTTTAGTCCGGCTTCCCAATAAATTATGCTTATATATAAAATTATTCAATAGGAATTATACTAATATATATAATTCAGCTTCACCTGGAATAACGCTATAAAAAGATAAATCAACAAAAGTATTGTATTCCATTTTCATTAAAGGAGCATGATGTCGTAAAAATTCACTTTTTCTAAACATAACATATATAAACATATGAATACACATCACAATAGCAACAACATATGTACATGGTGAATTCAAAAAATAATTTCTTAAGGTAGATAAAACAAAACGAGTCACCTGAAAGCATCAAGAGAGGACAACTATTTGCGAAGGGAAAATAAGTCTTGGTTTGTCTTGATCGCTTCATAGTCTGACTGATAACTTCTCATATTTGGGATGATGATCGATCAATACATGAATTTCGATTAGAGTACTGAGAGGGATAAGATATAAGGCTGAGATTAAAAGTGAAAGTAATTATTAGTGTATTGTAAATTGTTATGTATGGAGGTTTACTATTAGTTAATGGAAGTACATTCAATAAGATTGCTATGATTGCCCATTGGTCACTTATGTGCCCACATACTCCTCTTATAAAACTTGTAATTATGATTTGATTTTGGGAATTTGACCCTCCATTTTCATTCAAGGATAAAATTGTTGTTTGACATGATCATTTTGTCCATAATTAAATGTAGCCACCTTGAAAACATTATAGAAAAAGTTGTGATGTAACACAAAGTTTAATACTCCTATCCATATTATAATAGGTACTGCTCGTGCCAGCACGATCCCAACAATAATATAGATGAATGAAATGAACATAAAGGAGCAAAGACAGAATACAAAGAAAATGTGTATAATTAAGTGGATCTAGCAGCTGGAAAAAGAAGCTATAGTGAAAGAGTTAGGCTATTCAGCTGCAGAAGCGGATAGATCGAGAAAGAAATGTGGTTTTTGAGCATTGGCAACCATGTATCACTTCTGAGAAGGGGTGCGTTCACTCGTACCTACCTCAATATCTTTCTATCTGTGTATCAATCTCTCTCAGATCGTATACTAATCGTCCGTGCCACTACATCCTTTAAATTCATTTCTACAACAAATATTAGTTGAGTTAGCATTTCGGAAAACAACTATGTTTTTCGGAAAACAAGTACTACATTCCAAAGAAGCTTCTAATGATAGACAATAGAAAAAAACAAGAAAAAAATTATGCTTTACATTGTCTCTACAACTATATCAGAGCATTTCATATTTGTCTAAAACTTAATAACTACACTTTAACTTGCACAAAATCAGCACCCACAGTAAAAGACACTTAAGAGTTGAGAAACCTAGAGTTTAGAAGAGAACCCCCATAGTTACACAAACCTTAATAGAGGAATTTGTATCGAAAATCTACAAGATCACAGAGAACAATTGAACTATACTACATTTCTCAAATTTGAAATCTTTATTTAATTAGTTAGCCAAATAGAGAAAATTCCACAAGAAAAAAAATAATTTAAAAACGAAGAGTCCAACCTGGAATATTTATCTTTATTTCATGTTAAAATAGCAAAAAAAATTGACAACTATTTTGACATTGAATCTAGAAGGGAAGGGATCAATAATGTAGAAGGTTGGTACCCTAAAATACTTTCGACCAACAGGGTAATGGATTTCACTCATTATAAAGCCACAATTTTCCTGTGGAATCAGCTTTTAAGTGATTAAAAAATAGCAAAGAAAAAACCAAAATTCTAGAGACATAATTATAATGTAGTGAAACGCAAACTCGATGCACTGAATCCTCCATTTTTGCATGAGGTTGTTTCTACGGCTCAAATCAATTAGAATTAAAATAACATTCATGCTAGGGGATCTTCATTTTCCATATTCAGTTGATTAGTTAAACAAATAAAGAAACTATGCAAGCTATGGTTAAAATACCTTTTTGAAGGAGATAACGCCTCTTCCCTATGCATACTAGTAACATGAATCGTAGTAGATGAGCACATAAGTGATCTTGGTCTATTGGTTGGATGCATGGCTAGTGTGTAGGAGGTGTTGACTTCGATCCTCAACATAATATTTTTTATGAATTTAATTTCTTGAAAACGTTTCGTTAAGAGTTGCAGTGGTTTACTTAATTTATTTTTATTAATGTCTTAAGTAGTTTTTAATAATAGAATGTTATCTTTTTAATTTTAAATGTCAACACCGCTAACACAAAATCCTTCGTACGCTACTAGTTATACATCACAACCTACATATCTAGCCCCCCCAAGTGTTAATTCTAGGAACGTTTCCTAAATGAACAACATCATCTGCATTTATTTCGAGTAATTCATAAGCTTTTAAAAATCTTGTTGGAGATGTTCTGTTGTCAATTTAAAGAATAAACCAATTTGATGTAAACATAAATCATTTATAAGAAAGTGAAAATCTTTTCATTCATATAAAAGTTATACAGATCCTCATAGTACTCAGTGTCGGAACAACTAGGCGAATTGAGATACATCAAAACCCAAAATTAATGAGCATGTATATAGTGATACAACATTATACTATGTATCAAGTGACACATGTCTGGAGCACGAGTAGAGTAGAAGTAAGAACTTATAATTTGAAATCTAATATAAGCAATATGTATGTGAGATAATGGATGTGTAAATAAAACGGAAGTCACTAGATGATATTGGGAAAAGTTAAAAAGCATAAGCTTAAGTCATGGTAAATATTAAAATACTAATAATGGGAACCTTTTTGAGGAAGTGATGGAGGTTCTCGTGTGATAAGAGCAGCTTGTTTTGGAAAAAATGGTTCTGCATGAAGATGATGTTGCTTGCATAGGCTAGTTACTTTGTTTGAGTTGGAAGTTAATCTACAACCACTATAAGAAGAAGCAATATTGTGTAGTCAGAAAAAAGAAATTCAACAGTAATTTATACAGAGCAACAAGTACTTTAAAGATAAGTAAAATCCTATATACAAATTTGTGAAAAGTAAAATGGCTAAACAACCAAGAGACAAAGAAACACAAAAGTAGACAATATATTCTTAGGACAGAAACTCAATGCGTTGATATCACACAAATTAGGTATCAAAGTATTTACTTTGGTGCATATCTAAGATAAAAATAAAATCATGCTCAAGACCAATGAAACAACAAAATTCAAGCACGCAGATTAGAGAGAAAATTAAAATTAAGAAGGGACGAACTTAAAAGATACTAACAAAGGTTAGTCCTTGTTCCATTATGTTATATTCTTAATCCTTAACTGTAGTTTTGTTGTAAATTTCAATTTTTGCCTAAGTTTTAAGTTGGGTGAGTTGAGTTCAAGAATTAGTGCAATGAACGTGAAAATTGAATCTTTAGCTATATGTTTGTAGTTATAATTTTGTCTAAGTTTTTAATTGGTTGAGTTCAAGAATTAGTTCGATTAATAGAAAGATTAAATATTTAGTTGTTTTATTGTAAAGTGTAACGTGACCTCTCGGCCGTACAAAGTATATCTCTTCCATAGAAGCAGGTAGTAACCTAACCTTTATTTTTTTAAAGAAAATACCTTCTAATATATCAATAGAAATATCTCAATGTGTCGCGTGATAAGGAATCCTATAAAAGATGGATTGAGACTCCCTCCACCATCAATTAATAGAGAGATTGAATCTTTAACTGTAATTTGGCTTAATAGCGTAATATTTGTCATTTTAGTGACTTGATGGAGACTTGGAAGAGTGATACTGATAACAAGGTAGATGATTGGAAAGATTATAGGTCTTCTAAAATAACTTTTTGTTTTACGTCCACTTCATTTACCTATTAATACATAGTGATCTCAGTAGGAAGGATAAAACCAACTCATCCTTAATATGCCCCTTCAACTTTTTATTTATACGAAACAAGATGAAAAGTTTTTTTTCCGGGCATACTTAGAAATTGATGATATGCTAATTAATCTATTCCACTTCTTCTTATTAAAAAAATACAACACTGCAGTGACAAGATATCATCGTATGAAAATATAAATTTATGTTAATTAAAGAGCAACTTGATATAGAGGCTAATGACCCAAGACATAAAATTCAAATTTGCAATACCTTTTTTCAACATCACCTCTTATTAGATGTACACAAAACCAAATTTAAACTAGCTCACCCATAACCCATTTGAAATTCATACTTGGTTTACTTAAAAGTGTACAATAAGGATGTTCCAGTTTAATTTGGTGGCGTGGACCTCTAATAAGAGCCACATAGAAAAATGATATTGCAAAACTTTCATGCCCCGAGCCTACACCCTGTGCGGGATTGTCTCTCGAAGACCATTGTTGGTTTTAAGCTAACCCTTGGCCTGACATACTTAACCTAGGGGAAGACAACATGCAAATAAATGAATATCAATACCACTTAACTGAAATGAAAAATATAATAAATGAGAAATGTTTTTAAAGATTAAATATTTAACTTGGCCAAAAGTGGCAACCCAAGTCTTAATTATAAGAAATGAAATGAAAAGACTCATGACAAACTGTCTAACTATCTATAAAAACCTCTAAAAGAAGTGAGAATGTATGTTGGGACCATCCCCAAAACATCTAATGAACTAAACTAGAAAAGCAAATAAAAGAGTCCTCCGAAATGCAAGGAGGCTCAAACACTGACACTGGAGTGCTCAACTGGATAATGGTGCAGTGAATGTTGATCCTAGTTATCTGTATGTGCATCATAATATGATGCAGGCAAACTGGCAACAATATATTGAATGTATGCGTATGTGAGTTGAAATTCTAAACAACATAGGCGTGAAAAAGATTCTTAAAGAGACATATACCTTGGCTCTGCTCAACTCATGAATACTTACTAAAATCATTTCATTATAAAGTAGTTTAAAACAAGTGCAACATAATAGAAAAGTTGTGTAAAACATGATGTAAACTTTGTGTATATACAAGGATACAACATAACTCTGAAATATATATATAAATAAAATAAACTTACGTATATTAAAATATAATGATTCTATGAGAGTTTCTCTAACCAACAACCACCACATAAGAGATATAGTGATGATACAACGATCTACCTCATGCTGCCGGAGCATCCTATACCCGGCCAAAGGTATAAAACCTGAACAGACTAATGGATCCACTAGTCTACTGTGAACATGATTCATCTAAAAAGTATGACCCTTTTCTACCCTGGCTACATGGTTTTATGGAGATGTGAGTTATCTAAACTACTGCTCGTCCTCAATTCGGTGCTCAATACTACTCCCAAAATATACTGGCTTTTATGTTTTTGAAACATACTACTTTTGTTATTTGAGATTAGTGCTCAAAAACTTAGCTTAAAGTCTATCTTTGAAATCTCAGTTTCCCATCTTGCTTCTTTTAGAAACCTATTACTCTTTTATGAAAACTAGCCCGAAGGCTCTTTGGAAATCTCAGTTTCCATTCTTATTTAAATGTAAAGAACATTTTTATACCTATTTGAAAATACTTATTCCTCATAAACTTCTTTGAAGAAAAGACTTCAACTTTACTCTGTACTGAACTCAAAACATAAGTCTTAAAAGAAAGTTAAAACTTTTGTAAAAGACCTATGAAAAATTAAAATGAACTTCTCTTACTTGGATTTTAACTTCTCTTGACTTTGATCTTAATTCTATTAACTTGACCCTTAACTGCTCCTTGAATTAAATTATGGATTCAAGTATTAGGATTTGTGTTTGCAAAGATCTCATGTTGTTTAGAAATGATTTTTCATGGCTAAACATGAGGAAAGACCGAAAACCAAGATTTGGAGGTAGGACCGCGACGCAGAGGCATGATAAAATTTTGGTTTCGAAAACGTCTTCTCAACTCCACAAAGCGGAGCAGAATTTTTAATTTTAGGAACAGGTCGCGCAACGCGCTCACATGTCAAAATTTCGCCCATCAAAAATTCTCTTCATTTTTATTCCCCAATCCATCCAAAGTTGGTTCTTTTTCTTAAATTACATTAGATATAGATACCCAACAAATGTACCTCAGAATCTAACCCGAAACGACTTTATAGCAAAATGTAGAGAACTCAAAAACTTCTCAACTCAGGCAATTCAAGAATAATATATGAAATCAAGAAGCAAGCATAAGATCATCAATATTCAAACAATTTTTGGACGAATCCAAACTGAAATAATATGCTTGGCACGTGAGAGAACGATCCCAACGTTATGGAAGCCTCACATACCTAATAGGATTATTTCTTGGCAAAAATACCGGCTATCTTTATTGATCTTGATGAATTTTCCCTTTTTCTCCTCCTTCTTTTCTCTTCTCCTCTCTCCTTATCCCTAGTGTGAAATTCCAAACTTCTGAAACTTTCTAAGTGCTGATTTGACCTACGTTAAACTCCAAAAAATGGATTATAATATTAGGGTAGTGAAAAGAATAAAATACCCCTTAAAATTTTAGATTTGAACATTTCCTAAATCCAACAATCCAACTTCTAAAGAACATAACTCACTCATACAAACTCGAAAATCGCACAAACTTGGTGGCATTGGAAAGATTGTGGAATAACTTGAAATACACCTAACTCATCTTGAACTAGGAGTTATGATCGTTTGAAGTTGACCCAAAACTCACTTTTAACTTGCTTAAAATTTTCCAGATTTCCTTATTCTTTCAAATTGTAACTATTTCCAGATTTTACACTTCCTTCTAGTTCTTTCTAGTTTCGAAATGTTAAAAAACCATATATATTTTTAGTGAAAAAATAATGGCATAAATGACACTTTGTGAACGACAATGTCATGGATGAACAAAACTTTTAATAGCTAACATAAAAAAGCCTTTTACCAAAGTTTGATAACATATTTCAAGGTTAAAGCATATAATCTATTCAAGCATATGATAATGTAACCAACAAGTCAAATGTAATTACGTGAGTACTACAAGAGAGTACTGTTTTGAGGATGTATTGTAACTGTAATGCATCATTTGCCATGTTTTAATGTTGCTAGTTTAAATTTCCAAGGATGAATTTGCAACAGACTAGCCAACATATTTAATATAATGCTTTTTAGAGTTACGACATCATCTAACTTGTAACGACCAGAGAGAACCCCCTAGACATTGCATGGTGTATTCAACCTCGAAGAGGTCCTATACAAGCCCTTAGAATTTCATTATAAATAATAGAAAATACGAAAGAATTTAAAAGTTTCTTTGAAAACAAATTACGAAAACCATTTCATAAAAGCGGAAGTCTTTATAATATGTGTCTCAAAACCATCTACGAATACATGAGTAATAATGTCTTTGTACGTGGTCCAAAAAAGTCTAAAACATAATAAAAGACATAAAGAGAACATAAGGGTTTGTCCTCGAATGCTATTGTCACAACCGTGGAGGACCCCCTAGACGTAACCGGCATCGTCGTCCTCTTTGAGGTTTAAGACTATCCTTTTAGGTTACATCATTACATTCATAGGTCAAAATTAGCGGAAATTTAAAACTTTTCATTTATTCTACATTGAGGTTTACATAGACCTCCACATACACATAATATTTATATCGAGTATACAATGACCCTTCGTATAGGAAGATTACTTAGTATTCTACCTTTATTACACATAGATATATAAAATATGACATAGTCTCAAAAGAATGTCTCATCTCATAACCATCTAACAAGAGTGTAGTAATTTGGGTAGCCCATATATCAATATAACAAGACCACATATAGGTCATACAATGTTTAATATCCCAATTAAAGGACAGAGCGTAAGAGTCTTAATACTAAAACAACTTCATAAGCTTGATCTCGGAAGGTGAGGACCTACCCAACTTGGATGATTGAGAATTCCAACTCTTCATCAAAGTCATCTCAAAATCCCTTCAACGACCGGAACCTAAAATGTAGGGAAAAAGGAAGAAATGGGGTTAGTACACCACATGTACTAAGTATGAGACCATATACACACTTATCTTGAAATCATGCTAAAAGGGGACATTTCGTTAAATAATGCAATTTACTTGGAAAACCTTTATGCACATTCAACAAGACCATACCAATCAATAAGACATATTTCTTAAGTCATAAGCATATACATGAAAAGAAAAACAATGCAAAGTCTAATCAAGTCAATATGCATCTCATGTATTTGAGAACCTAATCAAAGTAACTATATCCTCAAGTTATAATGGCAAAAGGCATGATAAGAGTATATTTCAACATAACCAAAGCAAGACCATTATTCATCTCCCTTTTTGAGTCCAGTTGTGCAATGACTAAGCAAAGCCCCATAACATTACTTAATCAAGTAAACCTAGCAAGAACTACAACCAATGTCCAACTTCACATAAAATAAGATTAAGAGTACATAATATCATACTTTAGCAATAGAATTCAAGTACATGTTCATAAGAGAAATCAACCTCACATAGTAGAATTAACATGTAAGATCATAATATACATATCGTTTACATTTATAAGCATATACATATACAAAAACAACCTCCTAAGGATTCCTTCAGGGCAAACTAGTATAAGGAAAAAGTAGAGTCCCATACCCATGCCTAGGCTAAGTCAAACCTCTTGAGTCACCTTAGTTGGTTGATACTTCATTACTTCATTTTAATTTAGGTAACACTTACGTTAACCTACATTGACCACAAGAGCTAAGTGTGTTGTAAAACCTTACACCGATTGAAGGTGGTCTACCGGCCAAAGTAAAACCAAACATAAACGTAGCTTTCTAGGTGGATCCACTAGCTAGTCTTCCTATGGGGGCAACATAATTCAAGAACTAAGAGATAGGTACAACCTCTCTACATGCCACTTGGCAATCGAAGCCTACTCTCATGGGAATCCACAAAGTGAGTATCCCTCATAGGGGAGTCAACACCTCATGTGGAACTATAGGGTGAATCTTAATCTATAGAAAGTCAACACCTCCCATGGTTAAGTTCACTTGGTGCTAAGCTAAGTCCCTTTTTGAAATGTCTTTATTACCTTTATGAATCATCATAGATTAATGTAAGTCATAGGGTCTACCCTTTGTATAATCATCATCATCAATCTCAATAAGAATTGCATGAGTATAATCCTTTCATTATAATTTATAAATGTGAGGTTAGCACATTTACATAGTCACATCATATTAAGGCACATTGGTAAATCATCACCATCCTTATAATATTCACGTCTTAGCCAAAACCTCACAAACCATAGTCAAGACATTTCAATTCAACACCATACCAACCCTATCAATCCTAATACAAGACATACTTCAATGCATCATCATCACTTAACCACAAGTAACCATAATTGCGGTAAAGAATAGGTATCACAAGACTTACCAAGTTTCCATCATAATCCATCATCAAGGTTTTACCATTAACCCTTAATTCCACCTAATAAGGATGTAATATCCTCATAAAACAATAACCAACATAATAACATGGCTAATTGAAGCACTGCATCACAATCCATCACTACTTCATGGCTTAAGATAGAAACTTAGGTAAAAGTCATAATCTAGATCAATTACTCAAGAACTAGCATCATAGGACTATAGTTTGCCCTAATCTATTCCTAATTGATACAATATCATCATGTAGTTGTAATTCGACCATTAACCAATTCAATTGAACCATCATTACTTAATTCATATGAAGATCATAACATAGGGTTAAGGGGAATAGGTCATCTTCTAAAAACTAAACTAAACCATCATAATATAATCAAGTTAAATGTTAATAAATCCATAATATCCAAAAAAATCATAAACAAACTAATTCATAACATTAATTTCATACCACTTGAAAACCCAACTTTTGAAATCAATTTGATGGAACCCTTTGAGGAAAGAGGTCTCAAAGGTGAAAGAGATCCCATACCTTACTAATTGATGAAGATTGATTTAGAAATTCGACCCTTTTCATCCCTTGAAACCACCTCTAGCTTGGTCATCAATGTGGTTTCTTTGGGAGACAGAAAAAAGAGAGAAGGAAGAGAGTTTTAGGTTTGGGAATTATGAGAGCTTAGATTAGTCTAATTAGGTTAGAGGCTTTATATAGGTTTTTAACTAACTTAATTAGACATACTTTAACCCCTAATTAACCTCATAACTAATCCAACTAATTAAATGACTTAAGTGAAAACTGCAGCAAAACCAGTCGTCATAGACGACACCATGATCGACAAATTGTGCGTCCATCAATGGTCACTGTGCACCTCCGTGCTGCTCATCCGTTGATGAGTTAAGACACTATGCAAAATGAACCTTTGGCCAAATTGACTAAGTGTCCATCGACGCTCCATCGATTGGACCACGCCTCGTCAGTGGCCTCTGTCTGCGAATACTGTCTATCGACAACCTTTGCCACCTTTTGCAAGGGTCCTCGTCAAGGGCCCTTAGGTGGTCCTTGGGGAGTCGTGCCTTGATGTTTCAACAATGAACTAACTCTAATACGTTTTATACACCCTTACACAAATTTTCATCATTTTTCAACTCTTAAAAGCTAGTCAAATAGGCTAAGGCACGCTAGTACCTCATTGAACTAGTTTTCAGACGTCATGGATGTGCTTTTATGTTTTGATTTCTAGACTTCCTAAATGACTTATATTCATTAAAATTGACCTGAAAATAGTGTCTAAACATTATGACCCTAATTTTAGGCTCTAGAAAACCTCTTAGATTTTCGAAGTGTTACAACTATGAGGACTCACAAATTTTCAATCTTCTCCAAACTTAAGAACCTAACCTCCAAGCACTTACTCTTCCAAGGGACCCTACATTTGGATAGAAGTGTAGGCAATACTCGTTAGTACAAAGATTCTAAGTATGAAAGCTAACCTATAAAACATAAGATATCTTTGGCAGTTTCTTGGCCAAAGTTAGGTTCGTCCTTGAGGTTCCTTAGGGTGGTCCTTGGGGAGTCGTACCCAAATGTATTGACCCTAAACATGTTAATATAGACACTAGAGTCACCTCCACCGATTTAAGACTCCTAACCATTCATAAAAACATGCACAACATAATAAAATACACCAACACATAAAAGACTAGTTTTCGAACGTCTTGATTGTCCCTTGATATTTGACCTCCAAACTCTTTAAAAATGACTCTAAAATCTTTTTTATTATTTTAACAAGTTATTAAGTCATAAAACTCATGTGAATCTTTAGATTATCCTATTAAATTTTTAGGGTTGTTACAATATGCTTCACTTGGGAACATTCGTCTTGGAATGACCGTCCTAAACACTTCTTAAACGGATCAGCTCTAAACTAGCAGCCCATCGTGTATGCATTATTTCTAAATGCACACACCCAACCTAGAAAACATCAATTCCAAGATGGACATACCTAATGCAACTCAACATGCATGAACGAAACATACTTACTAAATTCTAAGGAGAAACTAACATGTCTTCGCTATAACATGCTCAACATAACTTCATGGAGACTAAAATGTGCATTGACTCACATATGCCACAACAAGCGAAAACTCAATGCAACTAGATCAATACTAACAAGGCTTACATACCTTCACAACACAAAAAGAAAATGATGGCATATAATTATATAAAGACCTTATGGAAATGGCTTACTATCTCCCACTTGGGAGTAAGCCTACACATGCCTTTCTAACATCAAAATATATCATATCAAGTACAATTATAAAGTCCAATAAAGGAAAGTTATAAAAATAAGTAAATCTGGAAATTTTTCATAAATGGTAAAAGAAGCACATACAGGAAAGGACATGAGGATATCACTTTTGATCATCCTTGGATTGGAGGGCATAAAACCTTTTCCTTTTTTGAGGCTCATCAGCCAAACCACTAGTAAAACTTGCTTACCTCTCTTATATTAGCCTTCACCTTTGGACTATCTTTCTTCATGTGGCTACTCTCACCACACCCCTTACAACCATCTCTACCCGCCAAACACCTACCCTCTTGTCTCTTACCTACCTACAATAAGTAGGCCATAGGGACTTATTTATTTTCCTTTGTGGTCGGGTTATACACCCTCTCATCCTTATACTTAAGATGATTAGGATAACCTTGTCCAGAAAAGTTTTATTGATTCTTAGAAAGACCATGCCCATCATATCCATCGTTTTCCACCCTAGTACTCTTTTTATACTTTTAGAGTTTTGGCTCCTCTATTTGTTGGGAAAACACCATGAGGCGTGAGATATCCATATCATCAATAAGAATTTCCATACGACATTCTTCTTCTACTAGTTCAGTTACCCCCGTCATGAACCTATTCATCAAATCCCTAGGACTTGCTACCGAAAATGTATCATACTTAAACAAAAGAATAAACATTAAAGAATACTCATTGACAAACCTACTTCCTTCCTTGAGATTTATGAATTCTTTCAACTTATCCTCCCTCATCTCACTAGGAAAGAACATATCAAACAACGCCGGCTTGAAAACTTCCCACTCTATAGTACCCGCCTCTACCGGCCTAGAATCTTTCCATTGCTCATACGGAATTTGGGGGAAAATATTTCAATTCATAAGCAGCCAACTCCACTTTTTTTCTATAAGTTACCCCCATAATAGCAAGTGTCTTATACACCTTATCTATGAACCCATTTAGTTCTTACTCCACCTTGGAACCACTAAACTATGGAGGGTTCATCCTCAAGAACTCCCTAATCCTATAAGTACATATTCCTCCAATAGGGTTTGATGGAGCAACCACCTCTCTATTGATTTGTGTCATTACGGATTGAGCCAACAAATTCATAGAAGCTTTAAACTCCTGTAGAGTGACATTCCCCATTGGAGGGTCATTATGAACTTGAGGAGGAACTTGATCTTGGACTCAGGGAGGAATATCTTGATACCCATTGCCATATCCTTCCCTCCTAGCATTAACCCTAGTGTTATTCATAACCTAGACAAACCATAGGCAAACATTAGAAAAAGGTGTTACTACAGCCAAACTCTATGGCACGACTAAGAGAAAGAAGAAGTGAGAATATTCCTAAGCATCCCATAGCCTCCTGATCATAGATGTTTCATGACTCACACCAATGAATAGGACTCTACTAGATGTGTATTGATACATCCTAAGATTTTTCAAAACCTTATGCTTTTGGTACCAAGTTTGTAATGACCCGAGAGCACCTCCTAGCCATTACATGGCGTATTCAGTCTCTAAAAGGTCTTATACAAGCCCTTAGCATTTAATTACATAAAATCATATAAATTATAGAAGAATTTAAAACATTCTTTCAAAAAAGAGTACGAAAACCATTTCATAAAAGCAGAAGTCTTTCTAACATGTGTCTCAAAATCATATACGAATACATGAGTAATAATAATATCTTTGGACGCAGCACATAAATATCTAAAACATAACAAAAGGTATAAAGGGAACATAAGCGTTTGTCCTCGAATGCTATGAGGACTAAACCAATCTTTAATCTTCTCTAAGGGTTTGTCCTTGAATGCAATAAGGACTCACCAATCGTCAATCTTCTCAAAACTTAGGTACCTAACCTCAAAGCACTATATTTTCCAAAGGCCCTTTATTTAGTTAGAAATGTAGGAAAGATGTGTTAGTACAGAGGTATTAAATATGAAAGCTAACACAAAAAACATAAGATATCTCAAAGGGTTAGTAAATATAAGACATAATCATAAGAGAAGATAACATAATCATAACATGAATATCATATAATAATAAATCAACGTAATACTTACATAAGATCATACTTAACCTTTAGTCTTTCCTAGTTAAGTGAACTACTTCTCAAGCCACCTCCAAGTATATGTGTGCAAGGACAAGGTATCATCCCATACTACAACCTAAGTTAAGTACCTCTCTTTGGTCCTTCTTAATCATAATTAACCTTCATAGTCAAGACTTAAGTCCACATATAATAAGAGTTCTATACCCCTAAGCCACCTCAAGGTAGACTTGTGCAATGCATGTGGGGCATCCCATAATACCACAAAAACTAAGCATATCTTGTAGTTACTCTATTCATATTAACCATATTTAGGCTTCATCTTAGACCTACTTCATATTTACAAGGAACTACAAACCTAAGTCAATCATATCATGGAAGCAACTAAAGCAATTATCCAAGATAGTCATACATCACGTAAGAGTTCATTTCATAATTAGCTTTAAGTCATATTTGTTCCATGTATGAATGACATCCCATTCTACCATTCATACTAATTATTTCATTAGGCTAACCTAATCCATGCTAACATATCTATCATTCTAGTTTATTAAGCTTAGCATAATAACATAATATACTTACTATCATAGGAAAACATCATAACATAGAATCTAAGATAACAATGGAAGGATATATTCATGTAGATGCAAGCTATCCATTGAGGAACATAAGTTCTCAACCCTAAGTTATTCATACGAGAGTGTAACATCTCAATCCTAATCTACTATGAAGTGGCTTTTCCTTAACGGATGAATCTCCTTCGAAGGAATTCTTGACATGCTACACTAAGTAAGCCCTAGAAGAGTATCACTCCTCCATTATAGGCTACCTTGCCTACTACTAATGCAAGATACCATGAACAAACATTATACGAAACGTAAGACCAAGCTAAACATGAGAGATCTTACTTACTCAATCCCATGCTACCATGAGATCCACCATCTCGTGCATCATAATACAACTATCCATGAGGGAATCTACAGGTTCAATCCCAAGCTATTCTATTCTAACAGGCATGATTCATTTTAGGTGATTAACCTTTCACATTTTACATACATGCAAGCTACTCATTATATTGGACTCGTTTTATAAGCCCTACTAATTAACATTATGACTTCAAGCCCTACATTCAAGCCTTACTTCATAATCATCATACTAGTCTAGATTTTAAGATACATTAGCCATAAACCTTAATCATAAGTCAATTCTAAGCATAATTCATCATAAAATCATGATTCTAATAATCTCAACTTATTTTCTATCATACATGCATACAACTAGGTAAATTCAGAATCTCATAATTCTATTCTTTATGAAGTCCTATACATATTAACAATTCAGGAGAATCTAACAAGAATCATCAATTTTTTGTTCAAAGCTAGAAATTAGGGTTAATCACGAATTCAACATAAATACTTCATAATCACATGAAATCAACATCAACTTAATTATATTTGGGCGGAATCCAACCTTTGGAATCATACCCACCTGATTCTCATTCATTACAATCAACCTACCTTCATTGGGGTTCTTCTTCACAAAATAGGGAAATATAGAGGACTCTATGGGTGGAAAACCCCATAGATGAAGATCTTTAAATACCTTTATTATCTTTTTAGTACAAGCCTTAAGCAAATTCCCCTTTGTTCTTGACTCTCGCTCCAACCCTAAGCTTCTTTTTCAATGGAGGTTTTGAGAAAATTTGGAAGAGAGAAAGATTTTTAAATTTTAATTTCTAATTGGGTTATTGTGTTTTTTATTAGGGAATGGGTGTATAATGACTTAAAAACCGTATATATATTTCTCCCAAAATACCCAAAACACCCCTACACTATTTGGACTTCAAACTAAAAGTTCAACTTGACTTTAAAAATGATGAGACCAATTCTGGGCATCTTCTGCGCGACGCGCAGGCACTTCCAAATCTGCCTCATGAACAAATTTTTTAGGCAGAGGACTCCATGTCAAGAACGCATCTTGGGGAAATGTTTTCCTTTTGAGTTCTTAAGGCGTGACGGGCCATGGACCTCAAAAACATGCTGCCAGCATGCTGCCTTGGCAGCTTCTTTGCCAAAGTGTTGGACCTCCTTGAGGACCCTTAGGGTGGTCCTAGAGAGTTGTACCCGACTGTATTGACCCTAAACATGTTCATCTAGACACTAGATCCACCTCACTATTTTTATACTCCTAACCATACATACAAACTTGCACAACATACTAGAACACACTAATACGTAAAAGGCTAGTTTTAAAATGTCTTGGTCGTCGTCCCTTGACGTTTAACCTCCAAACTCTTTAAAACAGACTCTAAAAGTTATATTCCATCATTTTAATAAGTTATTAACTCATAAAACGCATCTGAAGATCTAGATAATCCTATTTCATTTTGAGGATCGTTACAAACTGAGGACTTTCCTCAAGTTGCTTGCACATAATTAAAACCAAATATTCTATCTTAAGAATATCAGTGTCATAGACATACAACTATGAAATGTTGATGTTGTCCATATTTAAGTATTTCAGTTCAAGAGATTCTGAATCATTCACTTCCCTTTGATTCTCGTGAGTTAAATCCTTTTTTTCTTTTCCCATCTATGGATACTTCTAGAGAAATAATCCCTCGGTTGTTACTTCTGGTAAAGCTACCAATAAACTCAAATTACACCTCCCTAAATAAGTATAAGCGATCGTTATCGAGTAAAGAACCCAATTTGTATTTTAGTTTCGATCTCATGAGGAAAATTATTTAGACGTAAACTTAACTAATGATTATATTCGTTGAGCCAATGTATTTCTCAAAACAAGTAATAGGGGGGATTTGTGAAATAAATTCGGAAATTTATTTAAGTAATCAGTGAGCAAGATTTAAACTTTAGTTGTTACCAAGATGAAAAAATAACCAGGGCATAAGTGTTCCCCACAAGCTCATAACACAGTAATCCTAGTAATAGCAACCCCTTATTACCTACAAAGTAATAAGTTAGGTATCTTTAAATCTTTTGTCCAACATCTAAAGAATTTCACCCCGTATTTTGGTCCGACTACATGTGTATAATTTACTAACCCTTGCACTTACCTCATATTAGACATCGCATCGATGTATGTCTTAGTTTTCACCCTCGCACCATGCGTATTAGACTAATAGAAAGTATCACATCAACAAGGAAAAATCTAACATTGGAAAACATAAAATACTTCTAGTTGAAAGCGCTTCAATGCATTCATACTTTGGTAATCGCTCATGGTTCCCACAACCCTAGTTGTGGATTTAGTTACCCATATTAGCAATAACACATGTCATATGTTTAGATGGAATAATCATGAACTTACGTAATAAGAAGAATAAACCCAAATCTCAACTTGAATTATAAAGACAAAATCATCAAAATGTACTTTATAAATCAACGTTTGTCACAATTTGCAATGTTAATCTCCAATAGAAATAACTGAACAAGAACAATAATGTCCAACCACAAGAAATGAGGTTTACATGCCCAATACTCAAAAAAATAAGACCTAACATAAAAAAATAAGAACATAAAGTTTTCGAAAGCGTCGACTATCTATGAAACTGACCTACTATCCGTAAGTCAATCTAAATTCCTTAGGTCCCTTCCGTGGCTCAGGACTTAGGCAATTTTTCAATCTTCAAAGTCTTCAAAATCTTTCTCACAATCGATGATCAAAAAGTACGGACAATTATTCAATCTACGGTGGGTAACTCCTTTGTGAAACTCAACATTTATACTTTCCAGCATCAGGTACTGGAACCAAAACTCTGATTGATATGATGGAGCAATATTATGGTTCGTAGATCAATCTACGATCAGTAAGTTGTAACTGTGGGCTCCAAACTTGGTCATGACTTCCCTGATCTTCAGCAATGCCTTGCCTGCCATCTACGATTATCTTCTACGGGGCGTAACTTGACCTACGGTCCATAGGTTGCTTTCATAGATGCCCTTTTCTGCACTTATCTCAACCGTATCTCAAATTCTCTATGTCTAAACTTATTTGCAGCAAGTATATGAAAAACACATAAAAACCAATGCAAAAAGGCTCTAGACACACACATATCTTAAGTGATATGTATTGAAAATACAGTAAACTCACAGTACATCAACACCCTTAACTTAAAATCGTTGTTTGTCCTCAAGCGTGCACTAAGACTCTAAACAACACTTGTACAAAAGCAAGCAATTCAATCACAAGCAATCATATGGATTTCTAACTCAACTCTCTTTTTGTGTGAAAATCTTCTCTCATGAACACAAATAGCTAATTTGTACGGATCAAAATATGAAAAGAACTAACACTCAACACACAACATGTACTCTTTTATTCTCACTAAGGTACAAACTTTCCGACAATGTCATCAGTGCCCTTACTGCAAACGAAATCCCCTTTTTCACACAGTCAAAATTATTTTGAGCACAAGGGTTGTTTCAACATTCACTCTCATAAGTAATTTCAAGCTTCATTTAGTGTTCAATACCATATGCTTTCCCTTATTTTCACTGCTTATATTCTCCAAACTAGGTTTTAGGATCACTATAGGACTTTCTTGGCTTGTAGCATAGGTTTAGGGTCAGGTTACTTTAAAGTACTTTTAGTGACTTTCTGCCCTTCTTGACGATGCCTTAGGCTTTTTAACCTCTTTTTTTCCCTATTGTCGACATCATACCTTTTTTATTCTCTGTCTCATGATTCCTTTAGACATTGGATGTGGATTTTAACTTTGTAACTCTTTTATTTTTCCCTTTTTCTTCTTTTTCATTCATTTTCTTCCTTAATTTTGCTCACTTTCTTTCACAAAAAGTCGCGTCCTCTTGGTTCTTTTCTTTTTCAATGCTAAACTCTTTTCATACCCATTTTTCTTTGGATTTCGCCTTTCATTGCCATCATTAGCTTACAAATTGTCCGTTAGTTGAGGTGCCAAATATCCGATGTCAGATTAGGCATAAAATTGAGGCTACTTTTTGTAGCCGCCCTCAACTTAGGTTTTTGCCTAAGTCTAGTTGCACATGTCAAAGGAGTGACCGGGGCCAACATTAGATTATGGAAAGGTGAGTTAGGGATTAAAAAAATTGGTCCCTGTAAGGCTTAAAGCATTTTGATCAATGGGAACATTTATGTCATTGGGTTGGTTTCTTTGAGGAATTTAGTGGGCTTTTAGAAAAAAAGCCTATGATCATTTCCTAGACTCTAAAGTGGATAATCTTCGTAAGACTAACTAGGCAAGTTCTAGATTGGCACAAAATTATTTGAACAATCGATTAATCTCACACACTTTTGGCATATGGTTCCATTATCAGATTATTAGATTACCCATTTCAAGTTGGAGCTTAAGTCATGAAATCAAGTTGGTTCATTATAATGTTATACTCATTGCCAAAACATTCAACTCATTCTAATCAACAGATTTTAGCACATATTTCAAATATTTTGGGATGGGTATCAATTTCATATTCAACTCAACTTATCCCATCATGCTTTATTATTTATCATGCTTCCACACATACAATCCTAACAAATATCAGTTAAATAGAATTAAGCAGTCGCTTGGGGAAAAGAACAAGGGCAAGAAAACCTTATGAGAGGATTGTGAGTTTGGTTACTCTAAATTCACTGTATGACTCACAATCCATTTAGCCCGCCTGCAAAAGACATAGGTGCAATTATCACACAAAAACGATAAAAAGTCATGGATTTGGGTGAAGCAAACTTGTGGTGCATAGCGTGAAGAATCATCAACAAATGGGTGGGTCTGGTTTCCAAGACTACGCTACAGAAATAGAGGGGCCACCCTTAGTAGTGCCCACATCTTTAGTCATAGCACCCTCAGTTATGTTGTAGTTTGGTCTCACCAAACCCTTAGTGGAGCTCAAATCATCTGCCACAAGATACAAAACCTCAGAAATGGGCATAAAACTTGATGCCCAACAACCATCTCAAGGGTCGTGTGCTGCCTTACCTGCTCATCTATGGCAGAGTCTTTCTTTGCCTTCTTTTCTAGACTGTGTTGCCTCTTTCTGAGATTTCCTCCTTTGTGAGATTAGTTTTGCAACTAGATTAGTGCCTCATACCTCGGGCACATGCAGGATCGAGCTGCTCCTCCGCGTCATCTCCACAGAATAGTTCACCCGGGATTGTACCAGTGCCTATTGCAAAGGGTGTAGCTTGTGTCTCAACAGTTTCTGTGGCAAGGATGGCATCAACATCAGCCCGAAATTAGATAGCTCAGTATATAAAGAGGACATATTAGTAGTAGCAACTTGCCTCTCTAGAACTCTCAACTCGAAGACATCGAGCCTCTTTTGAGCTTCTTGGACCTTTTGTTCTATTTTGTCCTCCATCATCTTTTCTACTCTCTATTCAGACTCAGCAATAAACTTTCACATCCATGGCTTAACATGGTGCAGAAAAGTGGCCATTTGGCCCTCTAATCTCTAGACTGGGCCAGTGGTATAATAGTGGCCCCAGAATGCGGAGTTAATATAAATGAGGTTCGGGCCTGGATATCAGCCTATGAGAAGGAAGACGGTGCATCATCATTGTGGGTTGTAGGTGTAGTCCTATCACCCTGCATTTGCTCCATAACATCTACCAAATCATTGCCCAATGGCAAATCGACTTGAGGCCCTCTGTGTGGTGCTGCCACATTTTCCGCATCCTTGATTAGTCAAATTGCTAGAGTCCCTGTTACATGGACCAACTTGTCATAGTCCAGATTTGCACTCCAGCATCCTTCATAGATTAAAAATTATACACAGAAACAGGTAATTAGTGGAGGTCTCAAAGGCCCTCTAATGTATCTCCGCCACTAGCATGAAGGCGAAATCAATCTCAGCCCCCGTGACTAATCCAGCAACCATGTTATCTCTATCCTATATAACATGAAGGAGAAATCAATCTCAGTCCCCACGACTAACACATCAACCAGGTTTTCTCTATCCTATATAACTAGGTTGTTAACTTTCGTTGGTGAATACCTTACTGGGTTGAAGCAACCCTTTCTACTCTCTCCCGTCCAGAGCCATGTGCCCAGCAAACCACAATAGGAAACCTCCATTTGTTCAACATTACGTGTGAAGAGTCCAATCTGCATGATATCCCGCCTATAATAAAAGTCAACCGTGTTGAATCCCAAGGGTGATAACGGCCAAGACTGTAGAGGATTCAGATGATAGAGCCATGAGAGATGTCCACCTAGAAACCTCGGACCATGGTGGAGGAGATAGTATCCTGGGATATGAGCTTGGACCACCTATAAATCGACCCTCTGAGAGTGGAAGCATAGGAAGCATAGAACTCCCGCAAAAACTCCTCACTATACATCTCGGAGTCTCGAGCCATCCACTCACATTTCTGCCGTTGAAATAACTAGTGGATCTCTAGCATAGTGTGTAGACTGTCGGTGTGAAGTCTACACTCTTCTCGTCATGGTATGTGCCATATTCTTTTTAGCATTAATCATTTTGGAATCTAAGTAGATTTTCCATTTTGACTCAACGCACAATTGGTTTAGCTCCCCAACTACCGTATCAGGTTCATACTTTTGTGGGACTGGACCTCTTTAAAGCTATTAGTCTCATCAAATTGATTGCGTTCACTTGAACCTTAGCGGATTTTGAAGCACACCCAGCAAAAAAGATGGTCGAAGAACCAAAAGTAGAGGTTTCCGTTGACTCGTCAGTGTATCCTCTTTATCAGACTAAGAGGAAGTGACTACATCGGTGTGCACCTTCCTGGGCTGGTTATAATTAGCCTGTGTTTCTGTTGTTTGAGTCCTTTTACCGGTGGGGACATACTCTAGGTCTGTCACCCTCTGAATTAGTGAAAATGTAACAACCCTCAAAACAAAATAGGAAAAGCTAGAGACTATCACGAATTTCATAAACTAATAATGTGTTAAAATTATGAATAATAGCTTTAGAAGTCAGTTTGAATAATCTGAAATTCAAACGTCGAAGAACGACCAAGACGTTCAAAAACTAGCCTTGTATGTGAGCTAGTGTGTTCTTGTTTGTTGTGCGTGTTTTTAGGTGTTGTTTTGAGTCTAAAATCAGTGAGGATAACCCTAGTACCTAGAGGAACATACCTAGGGTCAAACTTTTGGGAATAACTCTCCAAGGACCAACCAAAGGAACCTTGAGAAGGACCAAAGGCATGGCAATAAGGCGGCCAAAACAGAGTGAATGTGACACTTTCTGCACATCATTCATCTGTTACTTAGAGGCAGAAATTCTGCCCTTGCGACACAGACTTGTCGTGAACCATTGTTTCAAAAAATTAATTGCAGAACCAAGATTTGGAGGTGTCTCCACGACGCGCAGCCATGTCCCAAATTTGGTCACATCATTTAAAAGTCAAATTAGAATTTGTTAAAAGGTCCAATGAGTATAGGGGTCTTTTGGGTTATTTTTATTCATGGATATCTTATAGGTTTATAGGTATTTTAAGTTGGTTTATACCCCTAAGACCTAAATTAGACTTCACTTTTCATTATTCAAAACCTCTCTCCCGAAAGAAGAAAAACTTTCTCAAGACTCCATTGAAGCTTTAACTCAAGGTAGATCTAGGATTGAAGATTTTAGTAGTTTCATCACAAAATTTCATGGGTTTTTTATCAAATAAGGAATGGTAATTCATCCTTTATTCTTCTCTCATTCAAGGAGCCAATCCAAGGATTTTCAAAAGGTTTCAAACTCCTAAATTCTTCTATTTTTAACTCTAAGCATGAGTCTTTGCATGGAAAGGTTTTAACAGATGTATTATGATGTTTTCAATGTAAAGTGATGGTTTTCTATTAAAAAACTCAAAGGACCCATGATCATGCAAATCCTTAAATTTTGACTTATGAATTGGGTTTGATGAATATGATTAGATATTGTTAGAATTGTGTTTTCTTATGTTGTATTGTGAATTATTTAATGCCAATTATGCCTAATTATGATTAATTTTTTGATAATTGAATAAATGTGGTCAAGGCTTGGATGAAGGTTAACTTTATCGATATTGACTAGTTCTTATTGAATTGATCTTGAGTGGTATGGTCTACTTATGATGGTAGTGTTTACTTGATATATATGAATGTATATGTGAATAGTGAATATGTCAATGAAGGAATTGAATGTGAAGTAAAGTGATGTTATGAAGTATATGTATAGAGATTTTCTTATGAAGTTATGAATGTGTGTCTTGGAAGATTTTATGTCGAATTGAAGTATGATGTGAATGTGAAGTATGTTTTTGTGTGGATTATGATGAATATAGTATGATCATAATTAGGAAATAGTGTTATGAATAATGGTGATTATGTGAAACGCTTGATCACATATACTCATAGACATAATGAATGAATGAATAAAGCTAATGAAAATTCAATGAATGAGAGTCTACAGAAAGGGTTTTCTCAATAAAACTTAATGAATAAATGAATGACTAAATGGAGGATTTGGGGTAGACACTCTTGTGAGTATATATTTAGTGCCTACTACAAACCTTAATATTCCCAAGAACTCTAACGAATGAATATGGGAGGTTTCGGGTGGACACTCATCGTGAGTTAAGATGTAGTGACTAGTAACAACCTCACTATTCCTAAGAGATTTTCAATGAATGAATGATAGGTTGAGGATTGGATACTCTTCATGATTTGAGATGTTGTATTCAAAAGCAACCCTTACAGATTGGTACTCTTTGTGAGTTGAGATATAGTATTTAATAAATCTCTTAACCTATAGCTAATGAATGTAATAAATGTCTAGACTCCATGAGGACATAATGCTTAGCACCGAGAGGATTCGAAGAAGGGGTGGATACTCTTTGTGAGTAGAAATGTTATATCTAATATACCTCTTGAGATGAGTACTCCTCGTGAGTTGAGATGCAGTTCTTCAAAGCAATCTCCTTATCCCTTAGCTATGTGCCCGCATAGGTTTAAATATGGGAAATCCATGTGAAGGCTAAAAGAACGACCCTACCTTAGGCAAGTGGCGATCCCTCATCCGGTAGGGGTTAATACCAGGATTTCATGTCAAGTCTCATGGTTTATGCCGGTTAAAGTTAGCTCCCAAAAAACAAATGTAATTAACTAAGTCTTCTTAAGGGTGTACTACCTCGGAAAGGAGGTGGAACGGGACGCCATCTATCCATTGCACAAGTAGACATTTAGAGGAAGTCTTGGTGTGTCTTTTTTATGTATAAGTGTTAATGAAGCATATCTAATGTATGACTAGTGTTAATGAAGCATGTTGATCTTATGTCTAATGTTTATGAAGGATTTGTAAATGATTGAGCATGATGTCCCTAATCTATGGTGATTCTTAAGGAGAACCTAAGTGGAAGCAGTAGTATGGGATGCTACATTCACATTGCACTACTTTAACTTTGGGGTTGTCTTAGAGGATGGTTTTTATGTGAATACCTTTAATGCATGATTGTTTCTTCTAAGTAATGAATGTTGACTTGTTAATAAGAGGTGAAGTATCCTTGTCTTTGGTAGTTTTAAGAATCATCTAGGTGTGTATTGAAGAGGGTGTATGGGTGGTCTCTTCATGTCTTACCTAGGTGAGTCGTAGGATAACTTTCGATGGGCTTTCTAAATGACTAATGAATTTCTTAATGAAAACGGCTATGTGTTGATAATGGTTGTATGATGTATTATACACTTGATTCATGAAGGTTTCCAAAGTAGCTTGAAAGTATGTTTCAATCAAAATGTCCTTTTAAAGCATGTTTTTTCATAATGCCATACAACCTTTGTACTAACTCCATATTCTTCTATATTTCTAGAAGTATAGGTGGAAGTCAAGTGAAGATTTCTAGAAGTTGAAGCTTGGGAAATAGAGTTCTATCAAGTCTCGTAGTACGTCATCCTTTGTTCGAGGACGAAGATATTATGTTTAGTTTTCTTTCTATTAAAGACATCTCTAAGACTGAGTATATATCTTTTCAATGTAAAGGGTCATGGGCCTATGATATTAAGATGTGTCTAAGTAGGCTTGTGATGATGATACTTGTTCCTTAGGCTTATGAAAGAGTTTTCTTATTAGTTATAGTGTGAAAAATTTTAATTCTGTATTACTTTTAATACCTATGTAATGAATGAATGCTAGGAGGCTTGTAAAAGACCTCAGAGAGGTCGAGTAAGCCGCGTTACGTCTAGGGGGTGCTCCCTGGTCGTAACAAACATGGCATCAGAGAATAAGATTTTTTTAAGGTAGTCTTAGGGTCCAAATTTTCACAAGACACATCTAGTAGAGTCTTGTTCATTATTTTGAGTTGTCACACATCTATGAGAGAGAGGCGATGGGATGATAAAAGTTTAACTTTCTTCATTACTCTTGTGTCGTGCGATAAAGCCTTATTGCATATGATCTCTCTCTTATTTCCCTTGTCCGGTGGTCTTCTAGATGTTATTAATTGGATGAGGTGGTGTTGCAAGGTTTGAGGGATCAGAAGGTGACTTTTTATGCTTACTATGGTTTGTGACTAGATGAGTATATGTGAATATGGATTAGGAAGATTTTGATGTGATGTCATTTATGTTTATGTGTGATCTATGAGATTGTAAGCATCATGATGGGAAATAAGAGAGTAGACTCGAAGAATTTTTGGAGGAATCTGGTAAATAGTAAGAGTTGAAAGTTTCCATTTTAAATGGGTAATGTTTTATAGTTGTCTTTATGTTGAATTGAAGTTCTTGTATAGACTTATTTCTAAGAGGAACATGTTATGCTTAGCTAGTAAGTTTTATTGGTAGCCTTGATGTTCATGAGTTAGGTTTGTATGAGTGTCGAACTTATGACAGTTATAGTAAGTTATGAAGTATAAAACGTTGAAGATGCTTGTTAAGGGTCCTAACAATATTTAATGAGAATAGGCTAAGAACATATCAAGAATAAAGTCCCCGGTGAGTCATACTTCATCATGGTTTTTTTAATTTATTCTTAGATGGGTTTACCCTAAATGGGGGAGAATGAGTTGATTAGTAATGTGGTTGATACCTATATCTTTTCCTTCTATTCTTACTCAAGCTTGATACGAAAGTTCTTAGAGGTTTGATTAAGTTGTGGAGTCTTGCATATAAGTATAAGTTGCATGCCTCCTTATGTTGTGAGTGCCTTGATGATGTAATGTTTTGCATGCTCTTGATTATACTATGGTTACATGGGAATATTGGCAATTAATCTATGTTTCTCATGTCAATGTGCATCTAATGATAATTGCCTATTTGCCTAAAAAGATTGTTTTGTTTATATGTAAATGTGTGAGTTGAGAATTATGGCATGTTGATATTTATAATGAAATGATGAGCATTTCTAAATTTGTAGAGGTAGTTCCTTCATAATGTAATGAAAATGATGAAGTATGTCTACACTATGAATTGTGGAAATAGTACCTAATTGCTTGTGTTGCCTAGAGTTCACAAGAATGTGAAGTCAGCTTCCTTGTGAGTGGGTGCATTGACTATGAAATTGTATGCATCACGATGTGTTGTAAGCTGCTAGTGAAGTCTTTTAGTCCTCGAAGGTGTTTTAGTGTCATTCGGGACGAATGTTGTCTAAGTGGGGGAGAACGTAGCAAACCTCAAAACGAAATAGGACAAACTAGATCCTATCATGAGTTTTATGAGTTAATAAGGTGTTAAAATTTTAAATAATAGCTTTATAAGTCAGTTTGAAGAGTTTGAAAGTCAAACGTCGACGAACGACCAAGACTTTCGGAAACTAGCCTTGTGTGTGAGCTAGTGTGTTCTTGTTTGTTGTGCATGTTTTTAGGTGTTGTTTGGAGTATTAAATCAGTGGGGATGACCATAGTTCCTATGGGGACATACCTAGCGTTAAAACATTGGGGAACGACACTCCAACACTAACCAAAGGGTCCTTAAGGAGGAACCAAGGAGTGGCAAAAAGGCTGCCAATGTGGCACTGCATGCGCGTCGCAGCTGTCACTTAGAGGCAGAAATTTTGCTAGTGACACAGGCTTGTCACTAACTTTTCTCTCAAAATATTCATTCCAAAACCAAGATGTGGAGGTGTCTCCACGACTCGCAGCCATGTCCCAGATTTGGTCGCATCGTTTTTAAGTCAAACTAGAATTGGTTAAAAGGTCGAATGAGTAAATGGGTCTTTTGGGTAATTTGGGGATAAATTATTCGTAGTTATTTTATGGGTTTACAGGTATTTTAAGTTTGTTTATACCCCAAAGACCCATATTAGACTTCACTTTTCATAAATCAAAACCCCTCTCCCAAGAAAGTCTCTCAAGACTCCATTGAAACTTGAACTCAAGGTAGAACTAGGATTGAAGATTTTAAGTGGTTTATTCACCAAATTTCGAGGGTTTTATATCAACTAAGGTATGATAATTCATCCTTTATTCTTTTCTCATTCAAGGAACCAATCCAAAGGCTTTTCAAAAGGTTTCAAATTCCTAAGTTCTTCTATTTTTAATTCTAAGCGTGGTTATTTGCATGGAAAAGTTTTAATGGATGGATTATGATGTTTTCAATGAATATTTATGATTGTATGATTAAAAAACTCAATGGATCCATGATAATGCAAATTATCAAATTTTGACTTATGAATTGGGTTTGATGAATATGATTAGATAATGCTAGAATTATGTTATCTTACGTTGTATTTTGAATTATCTACTGCCAATTATGTCTAATTATGATGAATTGTTGGAGAATTGAGTAAAGTTAGTCAAGGCTTTGATGAAGGGTAAGTTGATCTATATTGACTATTTCTTATTGAATTGATCTTGAGTGGTATGGTCCACTTATGGTGGAGGTGTTTACATGATGTATATGAATGTATATGTGAATTGTGATTATGGCCTTGAAGGCATTGTATATGAAGTAAAGTGATGTCATGAAGTATATGTATAGAGATTGTCATATGAAGTTATGAATGTGTGTCTTGAAGATAATCTATCTAATTGAAGTATGATGTGCATATGAAGTATGTGTGTAAGTGGATTATGATGAAAATAGTATGATCATGATTAGGATACAATATTATGAATGATGGTGATTATGTGAAAAGCTTGATCACATATACTCACACCCACAATGAATGAATTAATGAAGCTAATGAAAATGTAATGAATGAGAGCCTACCGAAAGGGTTTTCTCAATAGAACTTCAATGAATGAATCAATGAATGGGGGATTTGGTGTAGACACTCTCGTGAGTAGAGATGTAGTGTCTAGTACCAAACTTAATATTCCCAATAACTCTAACAAATGAAATGGGGAGTTTTGGGGTGGACACTCTTTGTGAGTCGAAATGTAGTGTATTTTCTATTAGAATCCTCACTATTCCTAAGAGCTTTCCAATGAATGAATGATAGATTAAGGGTTGGATACTCTTCGTGAGTTAAGATGTAGTATTCAAAAGTAACCCTTAGAGATTGTCACTCCGTGAGTTGAGATGTAGTACTCTATATAATCTCTTAACCTATAGCTAATGAATGTAATGAATGTCTAGAACTCCGTAGGGACTTAATGCTTAGAACCGAGAGGATTCGAAGAAGGGGTGGATACTCTTCATGAGTAGAGATTTTGTATCCAGCGTACCTCTTGAGATGAGTACTCTTCGTGAGTTGATATATAGTACTTAGAAGAAATCTCTTTATCCCTTATATGTGCCTGCATCGGTTTAGCGACGGGAGATCCATGTAAAGGCTAAAAGAAACACCCTACCTTAAGAAAGTGGGGATCCCTCATCTAGTAGGGGTTAATACCGGGATTCCATGTCAAGCTCTTACTATCTATGTCGGTTAAAGCTAGACCCCACTACACGAATGTAATGAACTAAGTCTTCTTAAGGGTGTACTACCTAGGGTAGGTGTTGGAATGGGACGCCATCTATCCACTGCACAAGTAGACACTTGGAGGGAGCTTTGGTGTCTCTTTGTAATGTATAATGTTAATGAACCATATCGAATATATGACTAGTGTTAATATAGCATGTTGATCTTAGGTCTAATGTTGATGAAGGCTATGTAAATGTTTGACTGTGATGTGCCTAATCTAGGTTGATACATAAAGAGCACTAAGTGGAAGTAGTAGTTTGAGATACTACTTTCACATTGCACTATGTAACCTGGGGGTTGTCTTAGAAGATGGTTTTTATGTGAAGATCTTTAATGCATGAATGTTTCTTCTAAGTAATGAATGTATACTTGTCAATAAGAGGTGAATTATCCTTGTCTTTGGTAGTTTTAAAGATCATCTAGGTGTGTATTGAAGTGGTTGTATGGGCGGTCTCTTCATGTCTTACCTAGGTGAGTCCTCAGATAACCTTGGATGGACTTTATAAATTACTAATGGATGTCTTAATGAAAATGGATATGTTTTGAGTATGGTGAAAGTATTACGTTGTATGCTAATTATGACTTGTATGATGTATTGTTCACTTGGTTTATGAAGGTTTCCAAAATAGCATGAAAGTATGTTTAAATCAAAATGTCCTTTTAAAGCATATTTTTACACAATGTGATACTTAGTAAAACCTTTGTACTAACTCCATATTCTTCTATATTTCTAAAAGTATTGGCGGAAGGCAATTTCTATAAGTTAAAGCTTGGGAAATAGAGTTCTCTCAAGCCTCGTAGTACATCATGAAATGTTCGAGGGCGAAGATATCATATTTAGTTTTCTTTCTATTAAAGACTTGTATAATACTCAGTATGTTTCTTTTCAATGTAACGAGTCGTGACCTTATGATATTAAGACGTGTCTAAGTTGACCTGTGATGATGAGATTTGTTCCTTAGTTTTACGAAAGAGTTTTCTTATTAGTTATGATGTGAAAAGAATTAATTCCGCACTACTTTTCATACCTATGTAATGAATGAAAGCTAAAAGGCTTGTACAAAACCTCCGAGAGTTCAAGTACGCCGCAGCGCATCTACGTAGTGTTCCCCGATCATGGTAGGAAACCTATTTGTAGGAAGGTATAGTTGATTTGGACCTACCCTTAGTGACTTGTGCCTTATTGATTGCCGTCGTACCTGTGGAGGAGTTGTTAAACCCAAAATAAATCTACGAACACACCCGAAACTATTTTCGAACTATAAACGAAAAATTAAAACATTTAGGTAGTGGGTTACAGTGGCTACCTATGTTCCGCAGGTAGACTCACGGTCTGTAGAACCCCTCCATGTATTAGAGGTACCAAAAAAATTATCTCTGATGGAAACTACAGATATGTAGAATGGTCCGCAGATTGATCTACGAACCGTAGTGAACATTTGTATTTTTACACTTGGTGATTTTGCCATGTTTTTCCATCTCTGGACGTGATCTATGGTCCGTAATTTGACTTGTCTGTAGACAGGGTGTCATAGATGGGGTCTGTGCCAAGTCTAATATATGACTTATTTTGAAACCCATTATGAAGCTAATTGCAATAATATCCTAGTCTAATCATGCATTTCGACATAACTCATGCTAGTTTATCAATTTAAGGGTTCCAATGACTCAATTTTATAATTTTACAAAATAAGATATGGAACCCTAATCGAAGCTTACATGTAGACTATTTATTTGCACTGATTTTATGCTATAACTACACAATCACTGACCATCGTCCCAAGGGTGTTTTTACTTCATAATTGTAATGCATCTATAGACGATTAACAACCCAAGGTCAAGACCCAACTTAAAAATTTCTATATAAATATATGAACCAAAATTCAAATTTAGGGGAAATTTGATTACCTTACAAGCAATAAGGAGTGGTGTTATAATGTGACGACACTATGATTCCAATACCACCAACAAAAATAACCTATTTGCACCATACCCCGACAGATGAGTCTTTGGGGAATACAGCAGCAATTCAAATTTTGACAGGTGAAGAGGATATGGGATTGTGGAATAAAGAATGGGAATGGTATATGAGTGAGTGATGGTTGATATGGAAACTTTGGAATGGTTGTGTAAGAAAAACTAGGGAAGTCAGTGATTTTGAAATGGGGGTTTTATAAAATAGGAGGTTTCGGGTCAAGTCGGGCAAACTAGGGTTAAGACCTACGAGACCCCGCTTACGGTCCATAGGTGCAGACTATACATCACCCTCAAAATATGAATAATTTGTACACTTACTTGGGATCTACGACACCATTAATTGTGCGTAGATTAGAATACGGACCGTCAATGGGGTCCGTAGACCTCTGCACCATACACTTTTCTTGAGGTTTTTTATTGCGCACATCCACATGTATAAACCATTAGGCCATGCCTTTTACATTTTCAAGACATTCTTTAGGCACGGACCCTATGCTATATCTACCCAACACTAGAACAAAAATTAGAAACTTATCAAATTGAGTACAGAAAAAATAAAATAAGCAAACAAAACTACTAAAATGAAATAAAAAATCTACCGTTGGCTAGATTTTACACCTTGAGTTGCCTACCAAGCACTACTTGATTTAAAATCGAGCCACGACGCAAGACACTCGATTACTCGAAATTCATCCATATAGTATGACTCAATCATTTTTTACACATTCTCTCTGTTTCCATGATAAATCTTGATCCTCTGCCCATTCACCTTGAACCTTGTTCCCTCACTATTTTCCAGCTCCACTGCTGCATGTGGAAACACTTTCTTGAGTAAGAATGGTCGCTGTCATTTGGACTTGATCTTGGCCAGAAATAAGCGCAACCTATAGTTGAATAGAATAACAAGATCCGCAAAACAAAATCACACTTTTCAATCCCTTGATCATGGTACTTGTTCATATTCTCTTTATACAGGGCTGCACTTTCACAAGCTTTTAGGCAAAACTCATCGAGCATATTCAAGTCATTCACTCTTTTATTTGATGTGGTGCCTTAATAAAAATTCTACTTCTTCATTGCCCAAATACCCTTATGATGTAGCTCTACTCTCAAATGGAAAGACTTCCCATATACAAGTTGGTATGGAGACATACTTATGGGAGTCTTGTATGCAGTGTGATAGGCCCATAAAGAATCATCGAGCTTCCTTGACCAATCCATTTTATTGGTGTTAACAAATTTCAACAAAGATCTGCTTGATCTCTCTGCTCGACACCTCAACCTGTCCACTAGTTTGTGGATGGTAAGTAGTAGCGGATACCATATTTCTCAAGTACTTCTTTGAATAACTTATTACAAAAGGGGGAACCTCCATTCCCAATACTCGACCTTGGGGTATCAAATATGGAGATGAAATTCTTTTTCAAGAATGCGGTGACACTCTTATCTTCATTGTTGGGGATCACAATTGCTTCCACCCATTTCAATACATAATCAACCGCAAATATTATATACTTCATCACATATGAACTTACAAATGGCCCTATAAAATTTGCGCCATACATCAAACAACTCAATTACAAATATTGGATTCATATAAAGCTCTTGCCTGTTTGAAATTCTACATTCTCTTTGGCAACGGCCACAAGACTTGGCAAAGTCTTGAGCATCTTATTGGATGATAGGCCAGTAGTGTCCACACTGCAAGATCTTATGCGCAGTCTGAATACCACTATGGTGCCCACCAACAAGTGATGAATGACACGCTTAAAGAAAACTCAACATTTCAACCTCGGGCACACAACAACGGATAATCCCATCAGCACAACTACGATACAAGTAAGGCTCATCCCAAAAGAATTTCTTCATATCATGCATAAACTTCTTCCCTTGGTGAAAAGACAAATCCGAAGGCATCAAATTGCTTGCTAAACAGTTAGCAAAGTACGCGAATGATGAGTCCTCAAATTGGAATCATCTAGCGCCTTGTTTTAATGCAAATAGAGTCTTCAATTGCGTATTTTATCTTAATATATAATGAAAACATCTAAGTTTAAGGTATTTGAGGATTTGGTAGGGGCATGGACACTTAGACGCAAAATGAAAAAAAAAAGTTGATGATGCAAAGTGTGGGTCGCCAAGATCATTTGGTTATACAACATATAGAAAAGTTTTCTTTCTGTTACAATAAGTAAGACCTGAAGGAAGTAGATCAAAAGGCAATAAAAAGGAGTAGTCGGTGCTTCGACAAATACTTTCGGAAAGAAGAGTTATTTTGCCCAATGTTACAACATGCATGGATATAAAAGCAAGACACAAACAATGATGAACTAGAGAAAGGGCGAATCACTGAATCACTCAACGATTCACGACTAAAGACGCCGAATGGATACACAAGCACTAAATCTGAAGTTTATAATTACTCAACTCTATTATTACTTAGAGGAAGAGATTTTAGAGGATAAAATAGAACATTAATATTTTTTCCAAGTTTTAGTTATTAGGTTTGGAGTATTTTTCTCTCATGTTTGGAGAGGGTTTTTGAGAAGCTTGAAGAAAGAAGTTCTTCTTCAAATCTTGAAAGTGGATCTTCTTAATTTACTTTATTTTTGCTACTTTTAAGATTTGATCTCTTATACCCACTTCATTCCTATATCATTTTAAGTATATTTGATTATTGCTTGATGTGTGGTTAAAAATCTCCATTCTTGGGGGTTGATTTAGCAAATATGTGTTGATATTATTGTTGGGTCTTGCTTCCTGATAGGACTAGATGCATTTTGATGGTGATTTCACCTAGTTCTTGTGGTTTAATTAAATGGGTTTGTAGTTTCAAATACAAAACCACTCATGTGTTTTCAAATTTCCCGAAAGGAAGGTCACAAAACCAAGACAACTAGACTAATGGCCTAAGGAGTGGGTCAACTTGAGGTTCAGCCCGAGAGGGTGAGCCCTAGTCCCATATCCAAGCACCCTCTATCGAATGGTCAAGGTTTGGGTAAGACATAGGTTGGTCAGTTTAGATGAGTGGGTGTCCGAGAGGAACTCATTTGATATTGGGGTAAGTTGCGCGAGAGGGAACTTACTTTCACCTAAAAATTAGCCTAGTAACCATTGGCTTGCAAATTTTTCTATCGAAAGCATGTACCCATTAATTTGTGTCAACATATACTGTGGTCACACCCCAAAAACATTCTTCCATACTTCTTTTCTCCTTTTCTTTTGCCAATTTTACTACTTCTGGAAAAAAAAACTTCTTAATATTTTACACTTTTGTGTGACAAATTTAATTTAATTTTGTTCAACTCAAAAATTTTCTAAACTATCACTATTTAGAACAGAATTCTATGTAGCTACAACTTTCACTCCACTCCCTTGAGACATGACCCCAACCCTTGGTTGGGTTACTTTACTAGCTTCTATTCACAGACACTCAAACAATAGGTTAGTGTCGTTGATCACGAAATATAATAATATACGCATATGGAAGCATCAAAATGGTGTCGCTATCGGGGAGTGGTGTCACATAAAAATGTATGTACTTATATTTTTTTAGTTTCGTGTAGTATGGTTATATTAATTGAACTTTGTTTTAGTTCAATTGTTTATGTTGAGAACAGGAAAAATGAGAGCTCATGATTTTACCCATTTCCACGAGAACATCCCTATGGTCACTAATCTACGATGAGATGACATAGATGATGCAAATAGTGCGTATGATTCAAATGTGTATGGGTGCAATCTGCATGCCTAGGGTGAAGGGAATGAGTCTTTTGAAGTTGCTAGCATAACACTCTATCTCATATATTCTAGGGGTAATAATGAAGATTCACTGGAACACATTCGAAGTTTTGTAGAATTGTGGACTCCTTTGTGTTTCAAAGATTGGTCACAAGAAGTACTCAGACTCCGTTTGTTCCTATTATCATTGTAAGTAGGGGTGACTAAATAGTTGTCTGAACTACCCAACAACCCCATAAGATCATGGAAATAATAATATCGGCCTTCCACAAAAGGTTTTTCCCACCCTCGAAAATGATGGAGTTAAGGGATGACATTTAGAATTTCAGGCAAAGGGAAAGTGAACCAATCCATGAGTCACAAGTCAGATTCAAGAGATGTTTGCGTAAATGTCCGACACATTGGTTGCCAACTGAACTACTGCTCCAATATTTTAATTGAAACTTAGATTCAGTTAACAAATGGATAGCCAATCAATTAGTGCAGGGTAGAATAATGTTCCAGTCCTTTGAAGTGGCATCATTCCTCTTAGACAACATGACCAAAGTGAATTAGGCATGGTACACTTAAAAAGACCACATCTCTCCATTGTGTTTTAGAATGACACAATAGTAACTCCATAAATAAAAAGAGAGAAATAAAAACATAATGAAAATTTTGACTCAAATGGAGATACTGCAAGAACAAATGAAGGGGAGAGGTGAAGTGTTCCGTCTTGGGGAGGGTTCTTCATCCGATTATTTGTGATTGAAAGACAATCAAGGTTCGAACAACAGATGGATTGAGAAGAGTTTTCACCCTCGCTATCAATAGTAGGATAGGAATGAAGGTTGGAACTACCTAAAATGCGAAGAACCTATGAACATGCGTCAAGATTGGGCAAAGAATAATGAGAATGAAGAATATCATATTCAACAGAACGACAATCCGAAATCAAGGGTCAATGCAAATAGTCCTAGAGTAAATGACTTGCTAACAAGAATCCTTAACAAATTTGAAGGCTCACAATTTGTTAAAAGGAATGAGAGATGAATTTTTTCACTTAATAGCAAGGTGAATTCACATGAAATACAATAAAGATGCTAGAAGGTCAACTAACTTCCCTAGCAACCAAACTAGAATCCAAGACAAGGATGGAAAACACAGACAGGGAGCTAGCGGTGGTTACCTGCAGCGCGAAAGTAGTGATAGGAAAACATGGTGAAGAAGAAAAGCTCAAAGACTACTCTAAGAATCAAGGTGGGAAGGAAACACAATGTCCAATTCGCCAAAACCTTAATCAAGAAACCTCAAGAGTAACGAGACAATATAATGAAAATGAAAAAGTGGCAATGCCTATGCCCAAAATACTCCCACCATTTCCCCATCGATTGAAAAAGATTAATGAAGAGGAAAAGTTCAAAAAAATCAGTATATAAGAATTTGTCTATAAACCTCCCCTTGGTGGATGCTTTGTTGGAAATGCTTAGGTATGCCAAATTCATGAAGGAGATATTCACAAAGAAAAGTGCTCTGGATTATGAAACAATTGAGATACCTCATAGTTGCAGCGCGATAATGACTAAGGAGTTGATCACAAAAAGGAAAGATCCAAGGGCTTTTATCATTCCTTGCAACATTGGAATTCTCTAATTTGCAAAATCTTTTTGCGACCTTGGAGCAAGTGTTAACCTAATGCCTTACGAAATCTACAAGCAACTTGGATTAGGGGAATTATAATCCATAATAATAAGACTCGTTATGATGGAAACATCCATCAACCATCCGGTTTGGATCCTCTATGACATCTTGGTAAAACTAGATTAATTCATATTCCCAGCCAATTTTGTAATTTTGGATTACAATGTTAATGCCGAAATACCCATCATATTGAGAAGTCCATTCTGAGCAACCGGAAGAGCATTGGTGGTGGATGTTGAAAGAGGCAAGTTAAAGTTTTGGGTGAATGATGATGAGTTGATGCTTAACATTTGCAAAGCAATGAGGGAACCAAGTGACTTCCATGTTGCATCCACGGAAGACACTCTAGGTGGAATACTGGCATTTGTGAGTCATCTAATACGATAAAGTGAAACTCTCAAGTCAGTCATTACTAATCATGATAAATTGGAAGTCCACGACTATGACGAAAGGGTTAGTCCTTTAACAGGTTTTGAGGGACACGTACAAAATCCAATAATATTGGATATCAATTTGAAGAATTGAGAGAGTCCACCTGCTAAGCCATCAACGGAAGAACCTCCGGTTTTGGGGCTGAAAATACTACCATCACACCTTAAATACACCTTTTTGGAACCAACAATACATTGCCAATAATCATTGCAGCTGCTTTGCTTGAATATCAGGTTAAAATGCTCATACAAGTACTACCGAAACACATCAAGGCTATAGGCTGGACTATAGATGACATTGTAGGTATTTCTCCAAGTTTCTGCACTCACAAGATTCGGCTAGACAATGAATGCAAGCCCAATGAAGAGCACTAATGGAGATCAAAACCTCCGATTCAAGAGGTGGTCAAAACGTAAATAATCAAGTAGCTAGACGTTGGAGTAATTTATCCTATGGCATATAGTAAATGGATGAGAAATGTACAATGTGTCCCAAAAAGGGTGGGATAACAGTAATCCCTAACACTAATGGCGAGATTGTCCCAACTAGACCTGCAACATGATGGAGGGTTTGCGTGGATTATCGAAAACTAAATTCTTTGACCGGAAAGAACGATTTTACATTACCCTTCATAAATAAAATGCTTTATAAGTTGTCATAAACAGGGTGGTATTGTTTTTTGAATGACTACTCTGGATACAATCAGATTTCCATTGCTCTAGCGGATGAAAAGAAATCACTTTACCTTGTCCTTATAGGACATTTGCATAAAAAAGATGTCATTAGGGCTCTGTGACACACCAACAACTTTTCAGTGGTGCATGCTATCTATCATCGAAGACATGGTAGAAAATTCCATGGAGTTTTTTACGGATGATTTTTCAGTTGTGAGAGATACATTAGAAGATTGTCTGCTGCATTTTGGACAAGTGCTTCAAAGATGTGTGGACACCAACCTTTTCCTAAATTGGGAGAAATGTCATTTCATGGTAAAGGAAGATTTTTTCTTGTTCACAAAGTGTCACAAAGAGGGTTGGAAGTAGATAAGTCAAGGATTGAAATTATCGAAAAGTTACCCACACCGGTCTCAGTTAAGGGTGTCGTTAGTTTTCTAGGCCATGCCGGATTCTACATTAGATTCATCAAAGACATCTCAAATATCGCACTTCCACTATGAAAATTGTCAGAAAAGGAAGTGATTTTCCATTTCAAATAAGCTTGCATAGCATCCTTTGAGTTATTGAAGGAGAAATTGGTATCCACCCCGATTATTACAAGTCGTAATTGGACCGAATCATTCGAAGTAATGTGTGATGCTAGTGGTATGGTATTGGGAGTAGGTTTGAGAAAAAACACAAAAAACTCTTCCACCCAATCTACTATGCAAGCAAAACCCTGAACAACGCACAACAAAATTATACAGTCACTCAGCAGGAGCTGCTATCAAAAGTCTGTGCGTTTGAAAAGTTCTGAGCATAATTATTGGGTACCTCTTGGAAAATCAAACGGGCACCACCAGTGAATATTACCCACAATGTCATGACCGAGGATTACCCCCTAGACGTAACCGGTGTCTTCGTTCTCTTAAAGGCCTTAGACTAGCCCTTAGCATACATCATTGCATATCATAGCTAGAGAAAATGCGGAAAACGTAAAACTTTTAACATAGGAAGTATACTTAGACTTCTCGTTTATCATATATGAAGTTTACATAGACTTCTCAATTATGTAGTGTACATAGACTTCTCATTTAGCAACATACTTAATTCATTAAAGTAGTTTAATATGTCTCACACATAACCATCTATCATTGAAGTATATGATTTGGGCATAGACCTTACAATATTACAATATGCTTCATCTAGCTTACAACAAAGTTTAAAAATATAAGGATAGAACATTTGTCTTAGACATAGTCAATACTAATACAGCTAGAAGAGTGGCATCATCCTCGGACTTAAGGACTCACCAACAACTTGGAAAAGATCCAAGTCTTCCTTCACAATGGCCTTGAATACTCTTCAATGACCCGAACATACATTGTTGGGGAAAAGGGAAGAAAATATGGGTTAGTACATCACACGTACTAACTATGGCTTCTATTCATAAAAATCATCAATGCATGAGAAAAGGGACATTTTAGTGAAAATCACGCTTTCTATCAATTTTATGCAACATGCACATATAGTAATAATTATAAGTCAACTCAACATAATATAAATATGTGGACAACCCAAGCAATACATTATGTAATGTAAATAATAGATCCCATTACCCTATCCAAAGCTAAGTATCACATTAAGTCACCTACTTCATACATACAAGATAACCTCATATTTCATCATGACATGATTTATTCATAAAGACCATTCATATCATATCAACATAACACATAATCAACATAATCATAAAACAACACAACTAGGACCATCCCATATGACCCTACAAATGAAATGAAATTACAATAACCGACATTAGACCATGTGAGCTATATGGAATCCGGTGTTCTACTCCCACATCGAATAGAGAGGGTTAAAAAATCCTATGTTGTAAACTTTCATACATAGCTATCTAGGTGGATCTACTAAGCTAGAGTCCTCTGTGGGCACATAGTTAAGGGTCAAGGAGATTGTTACTAAAAACCCTGATTTGCTAACGTGGGGTTTTCCATCTCATAAAACAACACATAATTTGGGAATCCAGACTTGCTAAATGTGAGGAAACCCGTGTGGGGAGTCGTACATACTAAGTGTGAGACCTCCATCTCATTTACATGTTTTTAGTGTGAGACCTCCTTCTCATTTACATGCCTTTTCGGTGCTAAGCATTTATTCCTGTTAGTAATAATCTTTATTCATCATACAAGTTCACATTAGTATCTACTAGACCCCCAAGTGAATATCTTAGCATAATAACTCATAGGTAATCACAAGTGCGAACAACCCTTTCACTTAAAAACCACTAACAAGTAAGTAAACCTTTCACTTAGTACTTAGTACTTTATTATAATCATGAGAACTACTTACAATCATATAACAATCATATCATAAAATGCATACATACTTCATAGTCAATTCGAGTGTCTAGGGTTGAGGACGAGTAACTCTTGTTATCAACACCACAACAACACATTGGACATAGGAGCATTACTATCGAAGTAATTCATATTTCATACTTGAATTCAAGAAAGAACCAACCTTCATACCTTCTTGCCCTTTTCATGGGCCTTCATACCTCCATTACCCAAGAATACATAACCAATTAATGAACAAGGTAAATTCAAGAAGTAATAAACATCAATTATCATTCTACATAATCCATATGCTAATCATCTTCCACAAGTATAGAAATTTCAAGGTATAATGAGTTTAGCGAAGAACAAGGGTCCAAGGGGAAATCTCAAGTGATGACCAACAACTAGCAATAATTACATAGTTAAACAACAATGAAATATCATAATCATCACTTTGGAATCACAATTTTTTTTTGAAAAGAGGATCCATATATAGATAGAAACCCTAGTCTTGGGGGAGTTCTGAAATACTCTTTTGGAGGGGCGTCTTGGGAAAAGAAGTCCCAAGAGTGAGACAAATCATACCTTAGGGATGATTACCATGAATTTGAGTTTGACTCCTTGGTGAATTTTTCCTCTTCTTGATGCTCTAGTATTCCTTCAATGGAGGTTTGAGTTGGGGAGAGAGAAACTAGAGGGAAGTTGGAGCTAAGTGCATTTTGGGATTTTAGAAAAGTTAGGTTAGTTTAATAACTTAGGGTCTTATATAGTCCTTAATTAGCTAATTATAACCGTCCCTAAGTATTAATTAATTAATTAACTAATTAACTAATCACCCTACTTAAACTAAAATTGGACAGTGAAGTGAGGTCTCAAACGACGAGACCCCATTGACGCCTCATCGATCCAACCACGGACCGTATAAGTCAAACGTGGTTTGGATCAAAGGCTGGTTATTTGGGACATTTGGTGAATTGTCTAACTGTCAACCAACGAGTCCCAACAGTGGAGCGTCATTTAAATGACGGCTCGTCATTTGGTCTCGTGGTTGCACACTATCAATTGACAGTTGTTGAGGGTCAATGGTTGGGTCCTTCTCAAAGACCCTTAGGGTAGTCCTTGGGGAGTCGTACCCGGAAGTTTCGACCCTAAAAAAACTCTAACATGTACTCTATACCTTTTTACCAATTTTTAACTTCAATCTTACTCTTTAAACCCCTTGAATAACACCAAGCCACACTAGCTCAATTTCACTAGTCTCATAGCGTCGTAGTCGTTTCTTGACGTTTTGATTTTAATACTTCCTAAAAAAGTTCATTACCTTTGTTTAACTTAAAAACACTGTTTTAAGTCTTAGTTAATTAAGTGAGGCTCTAGACTAAGTCATAAAACTTCCAGAATGTTACACACAATAACCTTCTGATACCTAATCCAAATCATAAAGTCTGGTTCTCTCAAGAACAACTGATACAACAAGCCATGATGGCATTCGGTAATCCTACCATTGTTCCAATTATCGCCGAAACTCTATCTGATAAGAAGGTTTGGGAACTCCTTCACACAACTTATGCAAATAAGAGCCACACTAGCATTTTTAGCTTGCATGACCAATTACAAAATCTTAAGAAAGCTTCTACATTTGTTAAGGAATACTTATAAGAGGTTCACCCTCTCTCTCTATCTATCTATCTATGTCTTTCTATTTATTTCTTTATCTCTATATCTCTCTGATGCTCTCAATATTGTTGGATAACCAGTAACAAGTGATGAACTTATTATTAAGAATTTAAGCGTACTGGACCCCGAGTACTGTGACATCTCTGTTGCCAGAAGATAAAGGAGTTCTTCATTGAGTTTTGAGGAGTTGTTTCACAAGCTCACAAATCATGAACTTTTTCTGCATTACCAAGATCTTCAGAAGTCATCTTCCATAATCCCAATTGTTGTCGTATAGAAGACGAACATGCCACCCGGTCTAATAGGAACAATCATCGCTTAAAATATTGATAATGGAAGCAACATGCAACTCAACAGTCCAGCTCCAATAGTAAGCAAACTAGAGATTGAATATGAGACAATATGTTTAGTTCCTATTGTGGCAAAATTTCTGTCATATTGTAGATGTATGTCATTTCAAATCCCACAACCATTTTGAAGCTAAGGCCAACTTTGCCTCTGGGTCTTGGGTTGTTTGGTGCAGCTCATCCCGGTTTAACTCTTATAAAAGCATCTAATTATGTTTTCCGACATTCAAACACTCTATGTGTTCTATCAATTAAGAAGAACTTAGTTTTTATACGTAGCCAAATTTTTGTCAAGACAATCTAACGTTTGTTGAGTTTTTTCCTTTTCATTTTCTTGTGACGGACCTGCATTCCCAGAAGTCGTTGGTACAAGGGAAAAAAAGAATACACTCTATGAGTGGCCTCATCTAGCACCCAAACCTGCATCCATCAATCTCTCTTCCGGAAAAGTTCCCTTGCAGGCATGGCATTGTCGCTTGGATCATCCTCGTTCGATGATTTTAAACTTTGTTTTGAAGATATTTTTCCTTACCAGTTGCTGCTAAGTATAAATTTGAACTTTGCAATGTTTGTTCTTCTAATAAAGCACATTGTTTGATATTCTAACGACTCACTTTTTCGGTAACCTTCCTCTTTTTCAAATTATGTTTAGAGATTATGGGGACCATCACTTGTTTTATCACAAGAAAAAAAAGTTATATTATTGTATTTTTGTTGATCAGTACACAAACTATACTTTGTTGTATACAATAAAAAATATAAGCGAAGTTGCATTTTTATTTATTTTGTCCTTTAGTAGAAAAAAAATTCAAAACAAGATTTAAATCTATTTCTACGGATGGAGAGGGTGAATATACAAGTCTTCATTCCTCTTCAACATAATGACATTGAATGTTTAGTTTCACCTCCCTAGATGCCACAACGTGTATCCACAGTTGAACGTTGTCATCATCGTATTGTTGAAATAGCCAAAACCAAATGAAGCATCCCTACCATCAGAACAATGGTATTTTGCTTACCATCTTGTTTTTTAATCTCATTAATCGACTACCCACATCCATTGTAAATAATAATTCACCCTACAAAAAGGTATTTGGTTAACCATCCAACTATGACAATCTTAATATTTTTGGTTGTGTCTATTATCCATGGTGTAAATCCTATCCAAAGATAAGTTGGAGCCTAAATCCACTCGTTGTGTGTATTTAGGTGGTTTTCCAAAAGACTCAAGGAAGAATGTTGTGGACTGCAAATAAATGATTGTATCATATTAAAAGAAAAGCAGATATATCTGTAGATCGATACAGAACTCGCCTTGGTACAAACGGATTCATGCAGTGCCCTAACTAGATTTTCATCAAACCTTCAGTCTTTTTGTCAAGCCCACAGCAGTGCACCTTGTCTTATCCATAGGAATGCATCACAACAGGAAAATTCATCGACTCGATGTCAACAATGCTTTCCTACCTGGCCAGTTGACTGTAGAGGTTTTTATATCTCAACCTCAAGGTTTTTTCATATCCCAGTTCTCTTCTTATGTTTGTCGATTCGAATAGGTCATTTATGGCCTTAAACAAATTTTGCGGGCTTGGTATACTACATTACGCAATCATCTACAGAAAGTGGGATTTATCAAGTTTGAATTTGATGCTTCTTTGTTTATTTTGAAGAATCTGGCTGCAATTTTTTATGTACTCATGTATGTTGGAGACATTTCACGGGAAGTCATCCCAGCTTGATTAGAAATGTTAATGATTCCTTGGATTCTCGGTTTTCTATAGAGGATCTTGGATACTTAGACTACTTTTTTGTGTGTTGAAGTTAAAAAGTGCCAAATGGTCTTATTTTTCTCAATCCAAATACATTCTTGACATCTTGTCTGAATTAGATATGCAATATTATAAAGGAGTCTTGACATCAATCTGCACTGGTAAACAACCTTGGGTGGCTGATAGTTCTCCACCTGCACAGAACCATCAGCTACCCGAGGTAGTTTACCATAGCACATTGGAGTCAAGACTCCTTTACAATCTTGTATATCCAATTCCAAAAAATGTCAAGAATGCATTTGGATTGAGTGAGAATAAATCCATCTAAACCTTTTTAACTTCTATACCCAAAAAGTAGTCTAAGAAACAAAGATCCTTCAAAGAAAACTGAGAACCCAGGGAATCAATAACATGTGTAATCAACCTCGGATGACTTCCTGTGATCAAAATGTTGTCAACATAGACAAGTACATAAACAGTTGCAGCCAAATTCTTAAAAATAAACTGAGAAGCATCAGATTCAGACTTGATGAATCACATTTTCTATAGATGATTGCGCAATGCAGTATACCAATCACACAGCGCTAGTTTAAGACCATAAATTGCATTTTTTAATCTACAAACATGAGAAGGGAAATGAGAATTAACAAAGCCTTGTGGTTGAGACATAAAGCCTCTTCAGTCATGAGGCCCTATAGAAAAGAATTGTTGACATCGAGTTGATAAATGTGCCAATTGTGCTGCTCTGCTATGGATAAGACAAGGTGCACTGTTGTGGACCTGATAACAAGACTGAAAGTGTGATAAAAATATAAGTCAGGGATTTGCTTGAAGCCCTTTCCAACAAGGCGAGCTTTGTATGGATCTATAGATATATCTTATTTTCTTTTAACGTGATACAATAATTTATTTGCAGTCCACAACATACTTCCTAGAGTCTTTTGGTACCAATTCATTCTTCATCAAAGCATCATATTCTACCTTCATAGCTTATTTCCACGTGTCATCTAAAGTATGTTGTCTAAAAGTTGATGGTGTAGGAGTGAAATGGGTGAGTAAACTGAATTGTCTTATAAGCTTGATAATATTATTTTGGAACCTAGTGGTTATTCAATTTTGTGTAGGTTCTGGAGTTGGCATGTGAAGTTGTTCCGGGGAGGGGTTAGGACATAATTTGATGGGTGAATTGGCTAGAGATGGAGTTATCTGTTTTTATGTAGAGTTTTGGTGTTTGAGTTACGTCACTAATATGTTATCAAAGGAACAGGTTGTGTGTGTGAAGTGGTGTGATGCCGGGAAGAAAGAGAAGAAAGTGGAGATTACCTGGATTAGTATAAGCTACTTGTACGTGGGAGTGACTATCATTCACTAATGGTCCAGGACGAACTGAATTCTAAGGAGAGTGGTACAAGAACAAATCGGAGATTCTAAGGAGAGTGGTACAACGCCTAAGGATAAATCAGGGATAGATTCAGATTGCAAAATTCTCTGGGGAGTCCACTTCTTCCTAGATCAGCTGAGAAAATTAGTTCCTTGCATCTAAAAAATAGTTTTAAAAGGAAAAATATTTTCGAAAAAATGAACATCACGACATATGTATATTTTGAACCTGACTGGGTCAAAGTAGAGGTGAGCATGATGGCTCGGAGAGACACCTAGATGCTCACAAGGGGTTGACTACAAAAAAGATTGTGTTTACCGACGGAGAAAATCCGTCACTATCCAATGAAAATTCGTCACTAAAAATAATTGGTGACGGATTAGCCACAGATTATTGACTGTTGCAATTACGCTCGTTAGTAAGCTCTTAGTGACGAAAATATGAGTTCCGTCACTAGTTTAGCGACGTCATAGTGATAAAATATTTTGGTCGCCACTTGTTAACGACGGACATAGTACTCATTATATTTATATAATTTTGTTGCTATTTCGATAATTCTAGGACAAAAATAAGTTCCGTCACAAGTTAGCGACGTAATAGTGACAATATATTTTCGTCGCCATTGTTAGAGACGGACATAGTCGTCATTATATTTATATAGTTTTGTTTCTAATTTCATAATTCATTTCGTCATTTTTGATAAATTTGTGGTAAAATTTCCGTCGCAACATATTTTTTTTCAACATATTAGGCCTTCAATAATTCGTCGCTAATTCGTCGCCGATATTCTTTACATAGCAACTACCAAATAGTCGCTAAATTTGTTGCTACATATTTTTGGATAAAATAACCAAAAAAAAAAACTATCAAGTACTCTTAAATGAACCTACATTCATCAAAGTGTTATGACACAATCCGTAGTTTCCAAAAAACATTACAATATCAAAAATTAAAGTTGCGGGAGACTAAGGGATACGATCGTCACTTGAAATTGAGGGATCAACCTCATCCACATTAGAAGTAGGAGGCACTATTGGTGTCACAAGCGATGGGTTTCTTGAAGAATAAGTAAATGTTGCTTGCACCTGCTCAACAATAATAGGATATAAGATGAATAGCAAGTGTAGGCACCATTTGCTTTACAAACTCATCCATATTTTTGTCAATGTTGATTGAGAAAATGGAGATGGTAATGATGATGAGCGACAACGATTCTGCCCATAGTAATTTTTTGCTTCAGATCCAAGACCGTGTTGGGAAAACGCGGACAAGCACAAACGTATATACGGTAAAAGTAATGGAAATAAAATGGGAAAATAACGACACCAAGAATTTTACGTGGAAACCCTTCTGAATAAGGGAAAAAACCACGAGCCAAGAGGAGCAACTGATATTACTATAGTAAGGAATTTTACACTGTGTAGTCACGAATACAATACTCAAAGTGACTACTACACACTCAAAAGGAACAACACTCTTTTGGTTTCCGTCTTACTAAAATATCGCTCACACTCTATTTTTCTTCACAGACTATATTCTTGTATAGTCTATGGAATACCTCACTTTAATCTCAATATAGTTTTTCTCTCTAACTTGGTGTGTTCTACAAATGATCAAGAATGCTCTATTTATATAAGGATAAAACCATACCTATGTCACTAATGACATAGGTAAATATAGCAAAGTCAAAAATGGTTGCAAATCTTACCAATTTGCCAACTACCAAATCTTTTCTTTTCAACTCCAATTACTATTCCTTTTTAACAATTGCTTGTACCAATTGAATAGCTAAAGTTGACTAAAAAAATGGGATGGATTCAACAAATCTCCCCCTCCAGTCCCATTTACTGGAAGAAGGTATCTTCAACTTCTTTAGAGAGAGCTCATACCCACAAGTTCTTTGCATAACTCGAACTTGTCTTTCGGTATCATCTTGGTCAGCATATCTGCAGGATTTTCACTTGTGTGAATCTTTTTGACGTGAAATGATTCATTCTCCACTTTCTCACGAATCCAATGATATCTGACGTCAATGTGTTTTGTTCTTGCATGGTACATGGAGTTCTTGCTCAAGTCTATTGCACTCTGACTGTCACAATAGACAATATACTCCATCTGATTCAAACCAAGCTCTTGAAGAAATCGCTTTAGCCATATCATCTCCTTGCCGGCTTCAGTAGCCGCAATATACTCAGCTTCAGTTGTAGATAGTGCAACACACTTCTGCAACTTTGACTGCCATGATATAGCTCCCCCTGAAAAAGTAAACAAATATCCAGTAGTGGATTTTCTGTTATCAAGGTCACCTGCCATATCAGAATCTGTATAGCCTTTCAAGATTGGATTTGATGCTCCAAAACACAAGCATTCATCTGAGCTTCCTCTAAGATACCTGAGTATCCATTTCACAGCTTCCCAATGCTCTTTTCCCGGATTTTCGAGAAATCTACTGACAACACCAACTGCGTGAGCAATATCAGGTCTAGTGCACACCATTGCATACATTAGACTTCCGACGACGGAGGAATATGGAACTTTGGCCATGTTCTCTTTTTCCTCCCTAGCTGTAGGACACATCTTCTTGCTCAACTTCATATGACCAGCAAGAGGTATACTAAAAGGCTTAGCATTCTTCATATTGAAGCGCTCCAGTACGGGTTCAATGTACTTCTTCTGGGACAAATAAATCTTCCTTTTATCTCTAAGACGAGTAATTCTCATGCCCAAAATTTGCTTGGCATGACCCAAGTCTTTCATAGAAAAAGACTTACACAACTCTTTCTTTAACTCGTCAATCTTGGAAGCATTTTTGCCCACAATCAACATATCATCCACATACAACAAAAGGATGATAAAATCATTGTCAGAAAATTTTTGTACAAATACGCAATGATCTGAAGAAGTCTTCTTATAGCCTTGCTCCCCCATAACATATTCAAACTTTTTGTACCACTGTCTAGGAGCTTGTTTTAGGCCATAGAGACTCTTTTTGAGTTTGCATACAAAATTTTCTTTACCATCTACTTTGAAGCCCTCAGGTTGTTCCATATAAATCTCTTCTTCTAGGTCACCGTGAAGGAAAGCCGTCTTCACATCCATCTGCTCAATCTCTAAATTAAGACTAGCAGCCAAACCTAGAACTGTGCGAATCGAGGACATTTTCACAACAGGAGAAAATATTTCGTCAAAGTCAATACCTTTCCTTTGACCGAATCCCTTAACAACCAATCTAGCTTTGTACCTGGGCTTCAAGTTGTGTTCTTCAACTTTAACTTTGAACACCCACTTGTTCTTCAAAGCTCTCATGCCCTTGGGCAATTTTACCAACTCATAAGTGTGGTTCTCATGCAAAGACTTCATCTCGTCTTGCATGGCTTCAATCCATTGATTCTTGTGCTCATCTTCCATGGCCTCCTCATAACATTCAGGTTCTCCCCCGTCAGTGAGTAACACATACTCATTGGGTGAATAACGGGAGGAAGGAAACCGCTGTCTTGTGGACCTCCGAAGCGGAATATTTGATTCGTCCACAACTTCATGAGCAACAGGATCATCAATAACAATATCATTGTTATTATCAACATCAACATGTTGATTCGATACATGATTCTGGGCGTCACCATGATTATCAAACCCAACAACATCATGCACACTTGTGTGAGGAACTTCATCATGATGAACTATACCATCAAAATTTGAAGATTCTACCTTCTCCGCTTTGTCAATATCTTCAATTGTTTGATTCTCCATGAAAATAATATCACGGCTTCTCACAAGTTTCTTTTCAATTGGATCATATAGCCTGTAACCAAATTCATCTAGGCCATATCCAATGAAGATGCATTGCCTTGTCTTGGCATCTAACTTTGACCTCTCATCTTTCGGCACATGTACAAAAGCTTTGCAACCAAATACTCTCAAATGGTCATAGGAAACATCCTTTCCATACCAAACACTATTTGGTACATCACTTTGCAAAGCAACAGCAGGAGATAGATTAATAACATGTGCAGCGGTCAATAAAGCCTCACCCCAAAATGAGTTTGGCAACTTTGCTTCAGAAAGCAAACATCTAACTCTTTCCATCAAGGTCCTGTTCATCCTCTCAGCCAAACCATTAAGCTGAGGAGTCTTGGGAGGAGTCTTCTGGTGTCTAATACCTTGATGCTTGCAGTATTCGTCAAATGGTCCACAATATTCACCACCATTATCAGTACGAATACATTTCACTTTCTTTCCAGTTTCTCTTTCAACTGAAGCCTGAAACTGCTTAAAGACACCTAACACTTGGTCTTTAGTCTTCAAGACATAGACCCAAAGTTTTCTAGAGCAATCATCAATGAAAGTGACAAAGTAAAGTGCACCACCCAATGTCTTTGTCTTCATTGGACCACATAAATCAGAGTGCACTAACTCAAGCAACTCTGTCTTTCTCGAAGGAGGGTAGGACTTAAAGGAAACTCTATTTTGTTTACCAGCCAAGCAGTGCTCACATTTTTCTAATTTAGCACTTTGGAAATTTGACAATAATTTCTTCTTGGCTAGAACATTAAGTCCTTTCTCGCTAATGTGGCTAAGCCTCTTGTGCCATAATGTTGAAGAGCTATCGCTCTCAACCGCATTCACCATATCAACACAAGCAGAGGCCGTAGTCCAGTATAGACCACGACGTTTGTTACCACGAGCCACAACCAAGGAACCCTTAATGAGCTTCCATTTTCCATCACCGTTGGTACTAACATATCCTTCATCATCTAAAACACCAACAGAAATTAGGTGCAGACGAACATCAGGAGCATGTTTCACATTGTTCAAAACTAGTTTAGTTCCAACACTAGTTTCCAAACAAATTGTACCAATACCAACCACCCTAGAAACAGTCTCATTACCCATACTCAAGGTTCCAAAATCACCAGGAGTGTAGGAAGAGAAAAAATCCTTCCTTGATGTCACATGAGATGCGGCACCAGTGTCCACAACCCAGCTTGACTCATCACAAGCAATATTTATCATGTTTGCATCAAGAACGGTAACAAGATCTTCGGTGGTGACGGTGGCTAGGCAATTTTCATTGCCATCTTCTTTAGTTTCCTCTTTGTTTTTGTTCTCCCTCTTCAACTTCCTGCAGAACTTCTTTGTGTGCCCTTTCATGCCACAATGATAGCACTCAATATCCTTAAGTCTGCCTTTGGATTTGCTCCTATTTTGTTCTCTATGCTGAGAACCACGAGTTTTATTTCTCCCCCTGGGGCCAGTTATCAGGACATCCGACGAAGAGGAACCTTGAGTTTTTCTTCTCATCTCTTCGTTCAAGACACTACTCTTGGCGGAATCCATAGAGATCACACCATCCGGAGCAGAATTTGACAATGACGTTCTAAATGTTTCCCATGAATCTGGTAGGGAACCAAGTAGAAGCAAGCCTTGAATTTCTTCATCAAATTTGATGCCCATAGCAGATAATTGGTTCATAATCCCCTGAAAATTATTCAGATGGTCTGTCATCGGAGAACCATCATGATACTTCAAACTCAACATCTGCTTTATTAAGAACATTTTGTTGTTGCCAGTCTTTCGAGCATACAAACTTTCAAGATGCTCCCATAGGGTTCGAGCATGTGTTTCCCCAGAAATATGGTTCAACACATTATCGTCGACCCATTGCCTAATGAATCCACAGACCTGTCTATGCAACAGATTCCACTCTTCATCTGTTTTATTATCAGGCTTTACAGTGGTAAATACTGGTTTGTAAAAATTCTTAACATAAAGCAGATCTTCCATTTTTCCCTTCCAAATGGCATAATTAACACCATTCAAAGTAACCATTCTACTTGTGTTGGCTTCCATTGTTTTCCCCAAAAAATATAGTTATCGCAAATCAAAGTAAATCTTTTCTGATGTGGAAGTTCAGACTGTGCTGCAACCACAGAGCATACTCAGATAAAACCTTGGCTCTGATACCAGATTGTTGGGAAAACGCGGACGAGCACAAAAATATATATGGTAAAAGTAATGGAAATAAAATGGGAAAATAACGACACCAAGAATTTTACGTGGAAACCCTTCTGAATAAGGGAAAAAACCACGAGCCAAGAGGAGCAACTGATATTACTATAGTAAGGAATTTTACACTGTGTAGTCACGAATACAATACTCAAAGTGACTACTACACACTCAAAAGGAACAACACTCTTTTGGTTTCCGTCTTACTAAAATATCGCTCACACTCTATTTTTCTTCACAGACTATTTTCTTGTATAGTCTATAGAATACCTCACTTTGCTCTCAATATAGTTTTTCTCTCTAACTTGGTGTGTTCTACAAATGAGCAAGAATGCTCTATTTATAGAAGGATAAAACCATACCTATGTCACTAATGACATAGGTAAATATAGCAAAGTCAAAAATGGTTGCAAATCTTACCAATTTGCCAACTATCAAATCTTTTCTTTTCAACTCCAATTACTATTCCTTTTTAACAATTGCTTGTACCAATTGAATAGATAAAGTTGACTAAAACAATGGGATGGATTCAACAGACCGTATATTCTTCTTTTCTTTTCTTCCCCGTAGCTTAGTAATATTTTTTTAAATTGATCAAAACAGTTTGAGACACAGCTTTTTATCGTAATATTTCTTCATATTTTTCCTATAATAAGTAGAGGAAATGAGAAAGCATTAAAGATAAGGAACAAAATAAATTTTGAAGAAAAATGTAGAAAGATGTATAAGATTTTAAGCTTTAATACAGTGTACATCTTTCAACCATATGATAAAAATAGGACAAGAGGTCTCAAGATCCCCCAAAACACAGATACAGACAATACATGACAAGAGTTCCCAAGACCCCCAAACCACACACACAAAAGCACTTGCACATGATAGTAAATCAAGGAACCAAGTTGCAGGTAACTACTCTAATGATGCACAGTACTCAAATTTCTCATTTGGTATTCAGGACAACCCAATGGTGTCTACTGTAACTCCCATTAAAATTGAAGTGTGAAAGGAACCTGCAAGCACTCATACTATAGTCGAAAGAACCCAGTCTACTCAACATGATAATCAGGAGCTGCAACTTACAGAAATGCCAATACACAGAGGATGAAAGCCCAAGAAATTCAAGATTTATACATTCATTAATTGAAAAGGAGGGTAGGGTCAAGATCTGCACAAGAAAAAAAAAGAAACGAGACGCTTGAAACTTGACTAGCCAAGGTACGAAACCATCACTTTTACTGCAATTTTTAACTTGACGCTAACTACTTTTTCTTTTTACTACAAGCAACAAATTACGCTCTAAAACACGACTAGAATTGCACATAAAACATCGAATGAGAGTCACTCTAAAACAGCAGTAGGATCACACCAAAAACACTAAAATTGCAGTAGAAAAGCATTAAAACAACACCTACATTATACCAAAACAACATAAACAAATACGTTCTAAAACATGACTCGAATTTCACAAAAAACAACTGCACAAGAGTCATTCTAAAACAGCAGTAGGATCGCACTAAAACAATACTAAAATTGCAGCGAAAAGGCATCAAAACAACACCTTCATTATACAAAAACAACAGCAACTAATATGATTTTGAACCTATGAGACCTGCATTTACATTTTTAGATAAGCTTTAAAGTTTTTGACTTACATGGAAAATTCAAGAACGTTCACCAATAAATGATTTTCATCATGACCGTGTTAACGTGCTAATGTAACTCACTCGGTGTTGGATCTCTACCTTTTATAATATCCTATAAAAAAAGAAATCAATTAATTATTAGATATAATCATATTATGTGCATAGTATGTGTTCAGATACAAACATATACCATACAAGAAGATGTTAGTAAAGAGTTCGTAAAATATATACTCATAATTCTGGAAGATGTTAGTAAAGAGTTCGTAAAATATATACTCATAATTCTGCACAGCCTGCACAGCAGCTGCAAATTTTTGACTTGAAAAATCTGCAAATTTGACAGACGCATCACTTGAGAATTTTGCGCAACAGTTCTAAAGTTCAGAAGATTAATAAGTTAGTCACCTAACATATGCATCACCTGACTAAGAATAAAATTATATGGGTGCATACATGGATGTACTAAGAGCAGATGGTATTACAATGACTAAGTAATAACAACTAGTCTGCAACTTTATGTATATAGAGAGAGTATTCTAGGCAGCAAAACAATCAAAATCAATGTGTAGATAGCATAATTCAAATCACATATTTTTAGTGCAAAACATCAAAATCAATGTATCAACTGTTCTTAAAATCTTCTACAATCATTAACTATTGTTACGGCACAATTTGTAATTTCCAAAAGAAGAAACAATATAGAAAGTTAAAGCTGCCCGGGTACTATAGGATAGCATCGTCGTCACTTGAAACTAAGGGATCAACCTCATTAGTAGTAGCAGGAGGAGGCACTATGGGGGTCAAAGGTGACGGATTGTCAAGGGAGTAATCACTTCTTGTACCCGTTCCATAAGAATAGGATGAAGATGATTAATAAGTGCATGAAGCATTTTCTTTAAAAATTCATCCATATTTGTTGTTGATTTTGATTGAAAAACTGAAGGTCGTACAGATGATGAGGCACAAAGCTTATGCTTGTAGTAATTTTTCGCTTTAGTTCCAAGACCGTATATTCTTCTGTTCTTTTCTCCACCTGCAGCTTGGTAATACGCTTTAGATTGATCAATATCAGATTGAGATACCATTTTTTTCTCGTAAGATCTCTTCATATGCTTCATGTAATAAATAAAGTTAAAGAAATATTGGTCAACTATGTAAGTTTCTAAAGAATAGGAAACCACACACTTTACATTTGTAAGAGGGGCATGTCTTACCCAAGACAACCTATGCCAAAGAACTCACACTGGTGCTATGAAGCTTGGAACTACTTCTGTACAACTTTTGGATTGAAATGGGTCATGCCTAAGACAGTGAAGCAAGCCTATGAAAGTTGATATATTTGGAGAGTTGATAAAATCATCAGAAAGGTATGGGAAATGGTCCCAACAATCAGCTTTTGGTATTTATGGACAGAAGCAACACCAGATGCTTTGCTAGCACAAAAACTCAAACCTCTTACTGAAGTCTAACTATTTAGCTAATTTGTTTATCTCAAAGGTTTTACCCCTATAACTAATGTAGATACTTTTGTGGATTTTATATGCTCCTTATCACTGCTAAGAAATTTTTTTGGAATAAATAAATCAAAGGTGCATGTCCTCTAGGCTTACCATCTAACGGATATTACTTTACCATCTAAGATTTTTAAAGGAAATAAACAAGGAAAACCATTACTTGGACATGTAGAAAATACATAACCTTTTAAGATGATTGCAGTACATTTAACTTGAAGATATTTACAACTTACAGCCAATAAGTTGATTACTAAAGTATTTTCCAATCAAGTGAAAATGTGCTAAAATATTTTGAAATGCCTCCAAAAAAAGCTATCAAATCATCTGGAAAAACTTATGCCTGCAAATATAGGAGTGAAACAGTTAGCATTGTGTTTAACCATATAGTAAAGAGATCATATAAGAAAAGAAACAAATTAGTAAAGGGGATTAGCCTTTTAAGAGAGTGAAATATTGAATACCATCAGATCATTTGCCGTTATGGGTTATCATATTCTAATTCAGGATGAGAACTACCATGAAAATATTGACCCGAAGAAATATCATTGATCAATTCTTTTTTCAGTTGATGCTTCCAGACAAAATAGTCATCAACAAATCCAGACTTAAAAAGGGGATGTTTAACAATTTAAACTTCCATGTATCTAAAGTTGTGGCACTTTTAACATGGACATCTAACTTTATCACCACTCATGTGATTCATTTGAGAACATGCATATTGGATAAATTTATCAACGTCACCTATGAAACTTGAATTTATAGCCCCTCGACCATCCAACATCTCACACATCCAACTATGTTCTAGATTGTTCATGTACCTATTCATGTTTAAATAAATAAAACATTTAGTAACAAACAGAAGTTGATTGAGGACTACTTACAGTAACAAGCACATTTTTAAGAACATGCATACTGGAAATTCACAGATTCTCATTTATATTCAAAATTTGGTCAAATATACAAATTGACATGACAAAATAAGTTGCTGAAATTGCTTAGAGGTAAAGCTAGAAAAAAAAAGAAGCTTAACAGCTTTTCAAAACAAACTTAGCTGGAAAAAAGTTTTCTTATTAAAGAATTCTAATTTCAGTCAACTTACAAAATAATGAAGCATTCTAACACAAATCAAGCTACTAAAACATTCTAATTTCAGCCAACTTACTGATGCTACCTAGTTAAAATATGAATCTCAAGTCCTTCAATTAGAGAGAAACACTTAGTCTTGGCAGGACTACTTCAAATAACAAGGTTCAATAAGTCATCCAATAAATTGGCACACACTTTTAGCTTAAGGTAGAGGTTATGTAAATCTTATAAAATTGAAGATACCTAATTACAGTGGCAGATCAGCCTCTCTACCAAAAAATACTAGCAAAATAAACAATATTTGTTTCAAAAAGACAGCTTGTAAGACGATCAAATGAGTTTCCTCTTTAAGTACAACAATTCGTCCAACAAATAAACCCAACGAAGAAGTTAAAGTCTAGAATATATTTCTCTAGCAAATAAGACCAAAAAAGAAGTTAAAGTTTAGAATACCTTTCTGTGGAATTACTACTCTTCTTCCTGATTACGATCAGTAAAGTAAATATCTTGAGAGTATATCTTTAGAAAAATCAAGGGAAAAAAATAAAGATCAAGGCTTACTTCAAGTTAATGACAACCAAATACTAAGTATAAATGTTATAGTAGTAGATACCTGCAATATTTAAACATCATACGTCTTGGTTATTAACAAGAACAATAGAAACAAATAACTACTAAACAATTAATATGAATTAGTTGTTGTCTTGACTTGCATAAGCACTTAACATGTGTCTTTAGCCAATAGCACTGATCATGGAGACTCAATTACTTATTGTCAAGCCAACATATTCACAAATGATAATAACATACCAAATCAGTGTCATTAACACCTTTGGCCTAGACTTTAGTGTATAAACCAATCCCTACAAGAAAATTGGTTATTTATACTTTCATGAAGAGTATGTGATTGGTCTTATTATGAGAAGCCATGTTGTGTGATCCTTCTCTAACACCTAAAACACCTATTCGATGTGCTATTCTACATGATCCTCTCTGCTTGTTCAATTGTTTGATTATATAAATATGTCTAATATTTTTCAAAATTACACTCACGCTTACTTACAATTGTTTCTATGTTTTAATGTCATATGCTTGTATCTTATTCACCCAAATGCAAGAGACTGTTTTCATAGATTCTCAGCTAAACAATATTAGAATACCGATTACAAAATAAAAAAGAAATCATATATCATGCTAGTCAAAAGGTTCTTAAATCGTAAAACCAAAATTACCACAGAAGTAACTTCTAAGCTAGATTCAATATAACTTTAATATTATTTATCATAAAAATGAACTAATCACCATTCTTGGCAAGTTCCTAACTCTATTGATAAAAGTCCTTTGCAATCTAATGCAAATGAGGATAGTAGTATTGCTACAATTCATGTGAAGCAGAGCATATATCGGGAACCCAAAAGGAATAATGAGGAAATTATTCACAATAAACAACAAAAAAAACAATTTTCACAATCCCCTGAACAATGACAAACATATGTATGTCACTCAATCTTATATCTCGAAAGTTTCGAATGAGTTTAAGAAATGCACCCCCTCATAAAAAAAAAAGCAACGTCTTGCAAAATCCCAACCCTCCCAATGATCACGTTCAACCTTCCCAAACCACCAAAACAACTCCAAAACAGAGCAAATACCAGCTCTTGCACCCTTCACTGTTATTCAATCTTTTGCAGCAAAATTTTCTTATTGCCAATGAAAAACTACAAGCAACTATTAGGTAGTTGCGGGAGGGGGAGAAAATCATACCTTTAAGTGAAGAGAGTAAAGCGATAGTTAGTAGTCACAATCAATGAAAGGTAGCTGCAATAAGAATACAAAATTAAGCAAATCAGTGTGCAATTTACTTTCACAAAAGCAAATAAAAGTAAATCATTGTAATGTTGAACCCTAATCCCAATTTTTCAGAAAATCATAATACAAAAAAAAAAACAAAAAAAAACCTATTTTCAGAATACCCAAACTACTAAAATCACTATTTTCAGAACATCTCAAACTTACTTCGAGCTAAAGGAAATGGAAGAGTTGAAAGTATTTTCAACCCTATTTTCAGAATAGTGACATTGATAAAACCCACTATTTCAACACATCTCAATAATACTTCAAACTAAACGAAATGAAAAGAGTTGAGAGCTAAAAACTCCAATCTTCACAAACCTATCAGAGACATAAAGATGATAGTTTGAGAGCTCACTTTTTAGATAGAAATGGAAGATTCAAAAAGATGAGAGTTAGAGCACTTACTTTGAGATGAAGATTGAAGGAGATGGGAGTGTTAGCCATCAGAGAAGGAAAGTTCCGTCAGAGAGCTTACATAGCCTTTACTTTGAGAGATGAGAGCTTCTGGTGAAAATGGAAAGTGAAGCGTTTTAGCTTAGAAAAAATATAACTTTGCAACAGACTTAGTGACGGATTTTAATATCCGTTGCTAGCAAAAATTATATTTATTTAGATTTAACTCTAGCGATGGATTTTTCTTCACTATATAAATTAAATTTTATAAAAATATATATTTTGAGTTTAGTAACGTTTTTTCCGTCATTAAATCGTCGCGGAATATTAATTAAATTGGTCACACTTACTTGGTTGCCAAATTGGTAGCCAAAACTAGGGCGCCAAAATTTCGCGCTTATTTTTAGCGACCAAACAAATATTTCCTCTTCAATCCGTCGCTATATCATAACTCAAAAAAATATTTGCAATTCTTGCAACAAAATGTCTATTCCGTTGTAAATCCGTGGTTATATAGTGATGGAATAATATTCGTTGCTAGTATCCGTCGCTAAACGTTATTTTTTTAGTAGTTTGACTCACCCTCCAAATTTTGGTATACGGTTTAAGCCATGGATAACAAAGACATCCAAAAACTATAAGATTTTCATAGGTAGATGGTTTACCATATAATATTCGGTAGGTTGACTCGTTATTTAAGATGGGAGTAGATAGTCGATTTAAACAGATAAACAACACAATGACAAGCAAAAGACCATAGTTCTGGTGGAAGGGATGCTTTATGGAGAGGGGTTTTGGCTGTCTTAATGATATAATGATGTAGACGTTCAGCTACGGCTACACGTTGTGGCGTGTAGGGAGGTGAAACTAAATCTTCAATGTCAATCTGTTGAAGATAGGACCGAAGACCCTTGTATTCACCCCCACTATCCCGTATATAGAGATTAAACTTTTGTTTTGAAAAAAAAATTAATAAAAGATGAATTTGTGGAATAAAGATGTGACCTCACTTTTATTTTTGATTGTAGACACCAAGTATACTTGGTTTTGCTCAGTAAATATACACTAATATAACTTTTTGTTGAGTGATGAATAAAGATGTGACCTCACTTTTATTTTTGATTGTAGACACCAAGTATACTTGGTGTATTGCTCAGTAAATATACAGTAATATAACTTTTTTTGAGTGATAAAATAGGTGATGGTCCCAATAAATCGCTAAATAGAATCTGAAGAGGACTATTACTTGATAAACCTAGGCGTTGGAATGGAAAAGGATGTTCTTTATTAGATGGATAAGAATTACAATATTCAAATTTTTACTAAGTAGCAACAGATAAGGGGAACTTATTCAAAACAAAGTGTAAAATCGTTTGAATGAGGATGACTCAAGCGACAATGACATAGCCGAAATGGGACTTTTGCAGAAGCAAGATTGATGGATGGTGGTGGCATTGTTTGCAGAGGCGGAGCAAGAATTTTATGTCAGTGGGATTTTAATTTTTTTTTAAAAAAAATAAAAGAAATAACGATATTAATTTAAAGAAACAATCATCAAATTATTGAACAAATACAAGTATTTAATTCACTAAAAACGAATAAGGAAAAAAATGAAAACGGAGAGAAAAGAGTACATACTGGAGGCCAAATGTTGGATAGCAACAATTAGATCAAAAATAAAAGTTAGAACTCGAACTTTTGGAGAAAAAATTGAGTTAAACTTTTTAAATGTGAGTAGAAATCAATAGTTAGATATTGTGGTTTCATAGTACGATACAAATACTATATTTCATTTTTTTTTCATTTAACAATTTTTGCTTTTTAATTTTTTTTATTTATAAACCCAACTATGTTTTTAATTAATTTTTATCGATTTTTATTTCTTTAAACAAATTAATTACGACACAAATACTATTTCCTTACCATATTCCATTTTTTAATCATTTTATATCTAAACACACCTTTAGAAATTAATCCAAAAAATTATGTGATGTGCCTACCGGGATTCGATTCGAAGTATTTTAGGGACAAACTATCTAGCTGAGTGCCTAGCGACCACTGGGCCAAATGCTTCAATGTGTTCATGGGTTCGCCGGAAATATATCACAATATACTTCATATTTTAATAAAAATATGTAGTCTACCAAAAAGCCAGTGGGTTCGGGCGAACCCCCTTCTGCTCAGCCCCTGGTTGTTTGATGCGGCCACTTATAGTCTGATCTTATTCCAACCCTGTACCAGCGGCTTCAAGGAATGCAGGTCCTTCAAAAGAAACATAAAAGGAAAAAAAAGTCAACAGATATTAGATTGTCCTGATAAAACTTGGCGACAGAAATCATGTTTTTCTTTTATTGATGGAGCACAGAGTATTAGAAAGATGAAAAGAAGAATTAGATGCTTGTATAAGAGATGAACCAGTATGAGTAATAGGAATGGTGTTACCATCAACCATTGATATGCCATTATTGCCGGTATAGTCCTCAAGATTGTGTGGTTCGGTAGTGACATGATGAGTTGCACTAGAATCCAAAACCCAAGAACCAGAGGCAAAGTTGGCCTTAGCTTCAAAATGGTTGTGCAATTTGGAACGACATACATCTGCAGAGTGTCCAAATTTTTGGCACAATTTGCAGAGGACAGATGGTTTCAAATTCGACCTCCAGTTTTGCTGACCGTTGTTGATGGACTGTTGAGTTACAGGTGGTTGCAATTGTTGATTGTTGAGGCAATAATTGTTCCTATTAGACTGGGGTGACATATTCGTCTTCTGTGTGACAACAGCTATGATTATGGAAGAGGTTTTTCAAGATCCTGGTGCTTGAGAAAAAGGTCATGATCTGTGAGCTTGTGAAACAACTCTTCAAAACTCAAGGTAGAATCCCTTGCTCGTATGGCAGCAGAGATTTCACCGTACTCAGGGCCCAGTCCACTTAAGACCTTTACAATAAGTTCATCATCTGTTACTAGTGATCTAGCAATGCTTGGCTCATCAGAGAGGGAGCGAACCTCTTATAAGTATTCCGTAAGGGATTTAGAAGCTTTCTTAAGATTTTGCAGTTAGTCTCGTAAGCTAAAAATGCGAGTGTGGCTCTTATTTGAAGTAGGCTTGTGAAGAAGTTCCTAGGCTTTTTAATCAGATGGAGCCGTTGTTGCAATTGGCGCAGTGGTAGGATCAACAGATGCCATCATGGCTTGTTGAATCAGTTGGTCCTCGAGAACTAGACTTCTTTTTTTCATTTGAACGACCCTTGAAGGGGTCAGGGGATTAGCAACACCCCCAGGCCATAGCATAAATAAAACAAAGCCTAACATAAAACAAAAATAAGTACAAGGAGGGGGACATAAACCTTACCTCCGATCCTAAGGTGGTTTTGAGCGGACCTTCCTACTAAGGATAGTTTGCACATTCCTTTACATTAAAAGAAAAAAACCTAAAAGGAGAGGACTCCACTCAATACAAAATTCTAGCAAAGCATAAATAAGGGAGACTCTCTACTTACATAAGTAATACAAGAATAAAAATTTATCCTATTCAAAATGACTATACAGTAATAGCATAGTCATGTTGAATAGGCTCCTACCAAAAATGGTATATAAACCTATACCATAACAAAACCGCAAAATCATTCAAGGAGGTATCTTAATTCTTTTCAGTCTCTTTCTCCTGAAGTTTACCATTCCAAGCTTGTCGAGCATGAAGCTTCCCTTTGCAAGAGTAGGGAGTTGTTCCTTGTTGTAGAAATGTTGAATAATGTCTATGTTGTGATTGCATTTGTAGAGGTGACCAGCCGTGTTGTTTGCCTCTTTGTAGGCATGAGTGTATTTAAATTGTTCCAATTGAAGCACCAGACTGTGTAGTTCCAGTGTATATTGCTGCAGTTCCCGGGGGGGGGGGGGTTGTTT
>NC_028641.1:63238956-63242983 GCF_001406875.1 Solanum pennellii
GGGGGGGGGGGGTTGGTTTGATTTGAGAGCCACTTAATGACCAGTTCTGAGTCTACTTCCAAGTGTATTTTCTTGTAGCCATGTTGTATACACCAGTGTAGACCATGGTTGGAAGCTTGGATTTCAGCTTGGTTGTTGGTACCAAATCTAAGAGGGATGGTAAATGCATATACCATGTTACCTTGATGTCTCTTACAATTCCCCCTACTCCAATTCCCGGGGTTGTTTAGTGCGCTGCTATCGGTATTAAGCTTGAAGAATGGTTGACTAGGATTCTCCCACTTTACAACTTTAACCATAATCTCATGTTCATAGCTTGCTACCATTCTGATCAAATCAGTATGGATAAAACTGTGTTGAGAAGATGATTAATATCTTTAAGGATTAGGAATTTGACCCTAGCTGTGTTGGACTGTTTTGCACCATATTTTGCCGCACATCTACTTTTCCATAGATTCCAAATGATGATCACTGGCAATAGCTTGAAAAGCAGATTCTGCACTTCATTTCCATGTTCCAGGCTCCACCATCTCAGCAGCAGTGAATTTAGAGGAGTGTGTTCATGCTTCATCCCTGCAGCTGCAAAAAAAACCTCCACACATTTTTGGCAAAATTACCAGAAACAAAAATATGGTCTATGTTATCATCACCTGGTCTGTAGCAGCAAGAATACTGGACAGGCTCCATTCCAAATTTAATCATCTTTTCGTTGGTAGGAAGCTTACTTCGTAGAGCCCTCCACACAAGAAAAGATATCTTAAATGGAATGTGTTTGTGCCAGATACCTTAACTGATGGTGTTCTTATTGTTCTTGTGTCTAATGTGATTCCAGGCAGACGAACAAGAAAACAGGCCAGTATTAGTAAGTCTCCATATTGCTCCATCCTGAACATGCTCCTGAAAGTTAATAATAGTGCTCGACACTTTTGGAACCAGCAGGGGAATACCAATTGTCGCAACAATGTTTCATTCAAGCATCCATCTACTAGCAAATAAGAAACAGTAGTGTTATTGAGACTAGTGATATGGCTGCAATGAGGAGCTAAAGGACCATCTCCCAACTAATCATCCCACCAAAAGGAGCTATTTCCAGATTTGATCTTCCATGTGACCTGAGATTCAGCAATACCTTTATTTTTCATCATAAAATTCCACATCAAGGATTGCCCAGTATGAAATTTTTTAGCTACAGGATGGGCCCTTTGTTAGTGTTTTGCCTTCATAAATTGACCCCATAAAGTCTGTTTGGTTCTGAAAATCCACCACTGTTTAAGTTGAAGGGAAGTGCACGCATCCTCAAATCGTCTTACACCAATACCTCCCTCATCAAAAGGAAGGCTCAAAGTATCCCAAGATGCCCAGTGATACTTTCTTTTTTTCCTTTTTCCTTATCCCAACCCCAAAAAAAGTCAGCAATATCTCTCTTGATGTATTTGATAGTGGTTTTAGGAGGAGAGGCAGTTGACATAGTGTGGATGGGAATTGATTGAAGTACATTTTTGATCATAGTAGCTTTCCCACCAAAACTCAGAATTCTTGAATGCCAACCAGTGATTTTCTGTGACCTTTGGCACTAAGTCAGAATAATAGATAATTCTCTGTCCACCAATCTATAAGGGGCAACCCAGATAGGTAATGGGACTATTTATCTCTGTAAAACCAATAATTTCTCCTATCATTTCAATGACATCAATAGGAGTATTCTCAGGAACCATGAAGTGACTCTTATCCTTGTTTATGAGTTTTTCTGAGACAGACTCATACGTGGCAAGAGTTTTCATAATCATCTAAAGGGTATCTCGGGTAGTAGAAGAGAAAATAATGATGTCGTACTCAAAGCATAGATGGTTGATTTGAGGGCCTCTAATTTCCATTTGAATGTTTTTGTATCTCTGTTGTTAATGAAGCATGTTGAGCATTCTAGATAGCACCTCAGCCCCTAAAATAAATAGGGATGGGGATAACGGATCACCTTGCTTGAGACATCTGGTGGAGTGAAAAAAGGCATGTCTTGAGCCATCAATAATAACAAAGTACCAATTGTTACTCAGTAACCTCCACACTAGATCAATAAACATCTCACCAAAACCCATTCTTCGCTAAACTAAACAACTATAAGACCAGGACACTATAGAGTACGCCTTGGCCATGTCCAACTTGATTACAACATCGTCACCTTCCTTGGGTTGTTTGATACAATAAGTGATCTCTTGGGCAAGCATAATGTTCTCCAAGATACTTATACCTTTAAAAAATATCGATTGGTTCTCAGAAATAAACTGAGGCAGAATAGTAGCCAATCTGATGCAAAGAATCTTGGATATAATGTTGTTGGAGAAATTACTCAAGCTGATGGGCCTGAACTCTGAGAATTTATTGGGATGTTCAACCTTTGGAAGTAGTACTAGACAAGCATGCGAAAGAATTTAGGCATGGTATGTCCACAAAAGAAATGTTGGACAGCCCTCACAACATCTTCCTTGATATTTCCCAACATGCTTGGTCGAACTTCCCTCCAAATCCATCTGGACCAGGTGCAGAGTTAGGATTCATCGAAAAAAACACAGGAGTCATTTCCTCCAAACAAGGAATCTGTTGCAGAATTTGATTATGCTCCTCATTAACCATCTGAGGGATACAATTAAGAACCTCTTCATTGATCCTGTCTTCACGGCCTGAGAAAATATTTTGGAAGTAATCACAAGCTTCCTTGGCAATGTTTTCATCTCCTTGTACCCAAACATCATTATCAATACAAATTTTATGGATGAACAATTTCCTCCTCCTATCCCTTATAATAAAGTGAGAATATTTGGAATTTGTATCCCCTTCTTTGAACCACTGAAGTTGAGCTTTTTGCTCAAGTATGGAAGCCTCCAGTTTGAGGTACTTGATGTATTGAGCATTAATGAGGTGAAGTTTGGCTCTATTTTCTTCTGAATTGTGTTGAATGACATTCTCCTCAGCATTTTTGACTTGATTTTCAAAGTCTGCAACAGTAGAGAAAATATTGCCAAACTCCTCCTTGGACCAAATACTCAAAGTGGAGGCCAACTTTTTCATTTTCTGATGCAGCTTCCACATTGGATCACCAGATGTTTCAGTCCAACAGTGCAAGAATTTAAAATATTTAATTTTCTGGTCAAGTTTCACTTTCATTTCTATAACAGAGGGCAATGATCAGAACCTACAGAAGGAAGGTGGGTGATGGTAGTTTGTGGCATACACACCAACCACTTATCATGAACCATGGCTCTATCCAATCTTTTCAACACTCTTGCTTCTTCGGCTCCCTGATTACACCATGTGTAGTGTTGTTCAGTATATCCAATATCCAAAAGGCCACAAGCCTCAATAATACTGATAAAGTTAAGACTTTTGTTCATGTTATAGGGCAGACCTCCATGCTACATACCCAACACTTATATCCTTCTGTTGAGGAATATTTGTAAGGGTCTCTTGATAGCGTCAAAATCATCAAGATCAGCAGCTCACCTAACATGGAGATATCTGAGAAAGTTTGTTGATTCTGACTTAAAAATTTCCTTTGATGATATAACTTAGTGACTTCAACAAGGACTTCCTTGCATTTCTGGATTTCTCCTGCATTTAGTATCAACATAAAAAATACATTGCACTCGAAAAAAAAGATAGCTATATAATGCTCTAACAAACTCTAATAACAGTGAACAATAGTAACTGTTTTGGTGATAATTAATAACAGATAGTATTAAATAAATAGTATAAAATAATATTAGTATTTACTGTATACTCCTTAATCCTAGTCCTATTAGGATTAGTACTCCTTCCTATATCTCATATATATATCTCCCATGTATTTCCTTAACACTTCAATACAATCAATATTCCTTCATGGTATCAAGAGCCAGAAAACCTAGATCTTCTTTTCTCTAGGTTTTTTTTTCTCTCTTTAGGGCACCGATCGTTCCCTCTCTTCTCTTGGGCGGCGGCAGCCATGACAACCGAGGTGGATCCTCTCGATTCACTTCCTTCTGGCGTTAAACTC
>NC_028641.1:63246932-63247731 GCF_001406875.1 Solanum pennellii
GCCGGCACCATGACTGTGCAGTATGTACCCACTGAAGAACAACCGGCTGATATTCTCACCAAGCCTCTCCCGAGCCGACAACATGATTACCTCAGTTCCAAGCTTCCGTTCGCTTCCGCTCAGCTCAGCTTGAGGGGGGATAATAACAGATAGTATTAAATAAATAGTATAAAATAATATTAGTATTTACTGTATACTCCTTAATCCTAGTCCTATTAGGATTAGTACTCCTTCCTATATCTCCTATATATATCTCCCATGTATTTCCTTAACACTTCAATACAATCAATATTCCTTCAATAATGAACAATAATAACTACTTTTAAACATTTCTAATCATCTAAAGCATTGTATCAAACGACAACCAACATTATCCCCAATTGTCCTTGTGAAGGCTTTAGCAAATACAACCAACAGTGATATCGTGTTCTATTTAACGACTCTGTGAAATAGCAATCCTATTATATATGAATCATAAAATTAAGGTTTTTAACAAAAAAAAAATATATTACAAGATAATGAAAACATGAATAGTTCAGTTGGTTGGTTATCTTAACTCTCATTTTGTTGGTGAGAGTTTGATTCCCCATATTATAATCCCACCTCCATTAATTTTTTTTTTTAAAAATCACAGAAGAAATTAATATGAAAGTTCAGTACTCCGCGAAATATGTTGGATTGTTGCATTTATTTTTTAAAAATAATCATATAATTATGATTCAGATTTTAATTTTTTGTATAGTTAATATATTGACATTGATAATTGTTATATATATATATATATATATATATATATATA
>NC_028641.1:63247954-63290249 GCF_001406875.1 Solanum pennellii
TATATATATATATATATATAGTAAATCTAAGCATGTTATCCATCTCTTGCCTTCTCATATAACAGAGTTTAATTTGAATGCAAACAAATATGTAAGGTAGTTGAACTGTCCCATGATAAATGATTCAAAATGAAAAATGTATATTTAAGTATTTTCTATAATTGAATATGTCCAAGTAAAAATAGTCTATGATGTGTAACATGGTATATATGATAGGTAATATTACTTTCTTTGTCCTTAATTACTTGTTCATTTTTACTTGAGATATCTATTAAAAAATAATTGTTGACATAGTAAATTTACCATTTTACCCTTATTAATTATGAAGTGGATGAATTAAAATTTAAAATTTTCAAAAAGTTCTATTTCTTTCAAATTAATTTATTGAGGGTATTATAGGTAAATATTTTTTCCTTTCTTGATTTGTCAAAATGAATAAGTAATTAGGGACAACTATAAAAAGAAAAATGGACAAATAATTAGAGATCGAGAGAGTATTTATGAACTAAATATAAATAAATGAAAATGTAGGAACAAAATAAAGAGAATAACTTTTATTCTTTAGGCTATCTTTGAAAGTGATTCACTTTTAAGTTTTAACAAACTTAATTCAAACAGTTTGATACCTCAAATTTTAATGGATCTATGTCATAGATCAAATCAAGTAATCAAGATCTATAATTTCTAGCATTAGTGGAATTAAATGCTAATTACTTTCCCCTTTTCAATATTTTACATTTTGTAATAAAATATTTGAATTTTCAAAATGATCATAATTTAATAGACTTCTTCAAACTCGTTGTAGAACTGGTGAAATAAGTATCGAGAGATATAAACAAGGGAAGAAAAATGGTGTTCGAATCATAAATTTTGACAAATAATTACAAGAAAATAGAAGTGCATCTACATATACAACAAAAGCAATATTTTATGTACAATGTAAAGCACAGAAAGTTATATACTTGAGATAACAATCAATTAATATATGCCTATTTAAAAAAAATGTTAGAACATATGTATAAAGATACACCAAAATAAAGAAGCACAAAATAAAAAATTTAAGACATAGGTATTAATATATGATGGAATTCAAAATACCAATAAAACATATAGCACATGTAAAAATTGCAATTTTTTCTTTTCTTCATTATTGTTCTTACAAAATATACAAAAATAATTTTTATATTATCTTGAAGGGTGAATTACGCAAAAAATAATAATAAAAATACAGAAATGAAAAGATAAGGGTACTACATTATTGACCATCATTTCATTTGGAGATTTCATAATCTTATAAATATAAGTATATTTACTCCTTATTTTTTTACCATATCTCAAGACTCCAATGTGTTTTTCTCTCTTTATCCTTTCATACTACACAGGAGAGAGCCATTCATTAACAAAATATATGTGAATAATGAAAGGACAAAGAGAGAAGCACCTTTGATTCATGAGATGTGGTGAAAAGATAAGAAGTAAATATGTCTATATTTATAGGACTATGAAATATCCAAATGAAAAAAAATTGTCAACAAATTAGTACCCTTATCCTTTTATTTCTTCATTTTATTTGTATAATTCACTCTCAAATCTAATAGAAAAATCATACTCGTATATTTGTAAGAGCTATAATAAAGCAAATTAAATTTTGCAATTTTGATACATATTATAGGTTATAATAATCTTTCAAATGAATAAAATTTATCGATGATATATTAATACTTACATCCTAATTTTTTATTTTATATTTGTTTGTTTAGGTGTATCTTGACATGTATATATACTAGACATAAGTGTCTGTTCTAGCATGGGCCCAATCTATATATTTTTTGTCTCATCTTATGTGACATAGATAGAGTTTAGGTAGTCAATTAAATTTATATGATTTTTAAATATTTTAAATTGTTAATTATTGTAATTTATAATATTATCACGTAATTTTAACATAATATTTATTACTTCTCTTGTCCTAATATATGTAAAACAGATAGAATTTCAAGAGTTAATGAAATGTTGTTAATTATTGAGATTTACAATACTTTCTATGTAATATTCAAATTAAGTATTAGGAGTACATGTTACTTTTTTTATTATTGTAATTTATAGAACTTTTTACATAAATTTTTAATACATATGTTACTTCTGTTATCTCAATATATGTAGCACAAATAGAATTTCAAGAGACAAACAAATATTGTTAATTTTTGAGATTTACAATACTTTATATGTAGTTTTCAAATTAAATAGGAGTACATGTTAGTTCTTTTGATTATTGTAATTTATAGTACTTTTAAGTAAAACTTATAGTTTATGTTACTTCTCTTGTTCCAATATATGTGGGACAAATAAAATTTCAAGAATCAATGAAATATTATTAATTATTAAATATTAACTACTAAAATTGTATTAATTTATTGTCTTCATTATCTCATGTACTACAAAAATATTATACACGTTTAAGTGGACAATTTTTTTTAAGATTGATTGTTTAATAATAATTGTGATTTTGTAATTAAGAAGAGCTTAATTGTTATTTTTTTAATTAACAAAATCTAAATTGTGAATATAGAAATTTTACATATAGAGAGAAAATATATATCTATGAATAAATGATAAGCACACGAGACTACAATTGTGGAAAAGCTAAAGGATCTTCTACGTGTACTCTCTGACATCATTATTGTTGCCTTTTAAGATAGAATTATCCTTCGGTTTTGCAATATTTACGAAATTATTTGCAGGCAATTATATAATAAATGACAACTTTCATATATAGCAAATAAAAAATTCATATTTGTATGCTAAAGCAAAGTTTGCACAATTGCGCTCCATAGCAAACTTAGAAATTGTATAATTCGCTATACATATACCGTTGAAGCAAATTGTATAAAACGAAGTGTATTAAACAAGAAAGAGAAAAACACTTTAGCAGAGAACTGTATAAAAACGAAGTGTATAAAATGAATTGTACTATTATAAGTATATAGAACGATTATATACAATTTGAATTTGTATAAAATGAGAAAGAGAGAAAGACAAAAGAGACTTGACAAGGAATATACAATTAAATCGAATTGTATAAAACAAGAAAGAGACAAATTAGATACAATTTGAAAATTGTATAAAACGAGAAAGGCAAAAGAAATTGTGCAGGGGAGTATTTTTATTGTATAATTATAAGTGTATAGGACGAAAATATATGTACTTGCATGTGTATATACAATTTTCTCACGCTTTATACAAACAGAAACGCAATTTATACATTTCGCTTCTATTTATATAAGTGAGAAAGGGGAGGGTGGCGAGCCAGATTTGGGAGAGTGGCGAGCGAGATCTGGAAGAGGGGAGAGAGGAAAAACAAAATATATGTATTTATATAATTCTCTCTGCTTTATACAATTAGAAATTATTTTTATACACTTGTGTTTGTATAAAAAGAGAGGAAGCGAGCGAGAGATTGGAGGAGAGTGGCGAGCGAGATATTTGGGAGAGAGGCGCCTGTCAATTTTTTGCAAAGGTTTGCTATCGAGCACAATTAAATCAAACCCTAACTACTCCATTTATTTTAGGTTATTAGTTTGTTATTATATACAATTTTCCCTATAATAAAAGATCAAATCCGGGGCAAATTCAAAATATAAAAAAGCAATGCATGGCTGCTATTTGAATTAGGGCAAATTTTATGTATAGCAAATATAAAATTTATAATTTTGTGCCCTGACAAAGTTTTCAGAATTGCTTTTCGTAGCAAAATTGTAATTTGCTACAGATAGGTTTTTTGTATAATTCATATATTTTATTTATTCAGCTTAAAAAAGGCTGCAATTTCAGTTGGATTAAAAAAGAAAAAAATCCCAACAATCACGTGGATTCTGTTTCAGTATAATTTTGTTCCTTCTTCGTCTCCTTCAATCGAAAGGACTCTATTGTAGTCAGTTCAAAAAATCGATCAAGCTATTGAAACTGTCAGTTTATACGAATTGTATAAGTACATGAATCTGTTGAATATTTATATGAATCTGCCAGTTATATAGACATACCCATTTAGTATTTTTCGGTGAATTGTATAAGTGTATGAAACTGTTGTATGTTTATACGAATTTGTCAGTTATATACATATACATATTTAGTGTTTTTTCGTGAATAGTATATTTGTATAAAGCTTTAATTTGTGTATATAAAGGCTGAAACTGTTGTATGTTTATAAGAATTTGTCAGTTCTATACATATACCTATTTAGTTATATGCATATACCTAAGATAGTTTATACATTTATACAACCACAATTGTATAAGCTGACAATATAAGAGATGAATCAACACAAACACAAAAACATATACTAAGATAGATTATACAATTACAAAACCACAATTGTATAAAACATGAATCAACACAAAGACGAAAAAAAATACTAAGACAGATTATACATTTATACAACCACATTTTTATAAACAGACAGTATAATACATGAATCAACACAAAAATATAAATATAATATTAAATTAAAAAATATAGACAATGATTATACATATACCTTATGATGCTCGAATGGCCCAGAACCAACAACTTCATTTTTATTATTATGTACTGCATAAACGTCAGTTTTAACTTTCATTTTCTTACTTGACCCAGCAAAAACATCAGCATGATCTTTCACACCTCCATCCACAAATCTAGTTGGGTCATTCCTCAATTTGGATATGATCTCTCACATGGTATTCGATTTGGACTTTTAACCTAAAATCTCCCGAAAATCGTGAGTTAGACCAAAGAAAAACGATGGGTGTTCAACATTATTTTCAACACGCAATGGTATACCACTTGTGAATCTCTTCGATGGAGATTGGGACATCAATTGTTAGAACCAAAAATTTGTATGGATTATGAAGCGAAGTGAAATAGTAGTTTGAGAAAATTGAAAAAATTTAACAAAAAATTGATAAAATGAGATGAGTTTTTGGCGGTACCTGAAATTATTGAAGTAGTTTTGAAAATGACGATGACGTGTTAGAGAAGTTTGAAATTTAAAATAGAATTTGTGGAGAATATTAGAGAGAAACTGAAGGAAAGGAGAAGAGATTGTATAGTATGAAGGGGAAAGAAAAAACTTCTATTTTTTAAAGATATTTTATACAATTCACTGGGGTCCTATAATAGTAAAGTGATCAAATTTTCACTCATTAAGACAATAACTGAAAGGGAAGGTATTACATTTAATTAGATTTATTAGTTTGTCATTATCTACAATGTCCCTTTGAATTAAGCAAAAAACAATTGGGCTGTCAAAATCTTAAAACGCCCAACAATCGGTTCTACAATGTACAACATGTCATACAAAAATCATAGTGTTATTCCAAAGATGCCCTTGTTCGACAAGCATGTCGACCATCTCATGTCTGCTTATTGCCACTTATATACAAGTAGTAGAAGTAGAAGTATATATATATATATTCTAACATTTTTATTTTATATACAAATTTGTATTGGAATTGATTGCTATTTAAAGTGTAAACTTTGTATGACTTAACATTGTACATAAATTATTATTTTTTGTTGAATACGTAGAGACACTTTCTATTTTATTTTAATTATATTTTTAAAAAAATTACGATTCAAACATCGCTTTTCTTCTTTTGTTTTCTATCTCGATATTTTTTTTACAAGTTCTATTTCTAAAGAATCTGTGGAACGATGTCTATTTTTAAATTTTATATATTGTATCACAACATATAAAAATATCGTAAAGGCAAAACTTATTACCAAAGTTGAAAAAGAATAAGGAGACAAAAAAATCAATTTAAATGATTGGGTATCTATTTTTATTAACTTCTTTAATAGTTCCCGCAAAACTAGCTAGCTATTATTCACATAGACATGTAAGAATTAATAATTTATAATTTTCAAAATTACCAACAACAGAAAAATGCATCAATAATGCTGACAAATCACACATTCCAAACTCAGGATAAAAACTAAGCAAATTAAGTCACATGAGAATCCTGAAGCTAGTATATAAATAAAAAAAGAAGAGGAGCAACAAACATTTCTACTTAATGATATGTCCTTAGAAGGGGGTAAGTACAACTGTTTTAATAAAGTTTTTCCATACATCAAGATAAAGCTAAGAAGATTAAGTCACACGAGTATTCAAAAGTTAGGATATAAACATAAAAGAAAGGGAGCAATAAACATATATACACAAGAGTATGCCCTAAGAAGGGGGGTCATTATAAATGTTTTAACAATGTTTTTGCTGATCTATATTAGCCCACTAAAACTTTCACCAAAAAATCAATGGTACAACATCATATTTAACATTCAAGGATGGAGATCATCAAAGAATCCAAATAGAATTGGCATGAAGAACAAATCAGTTTATACATCCCAAAGATTGGTCAGATCTAAATAGGGTAAAAAGCATAAGCAAAAATGAGAAAGTATAACATGTGGTCACTTTGCAAACTTCTGACGGCTACATTTATAAACTTCAAGCATAAATGGACAACAGATTACCTCCTAATCAAAGGTCGAGGAAGGTTAAATGAAAAGAAATGAGCAAGAATAGAAGGATAAGGAAGGATTAACGATTACCTCTTAGTAGTGAATGCTCTTGTGTGTGATGCGAAGGATAGAGAAGGAAAGGTAAAAGATAAACAAATCTACAAAAGGAGACGACAAAGTGTGTGGTTACAACGACTTTCAGAAGAAAACATCTAGAAAATAATATTGAAAAAAGAAAATGAGAAAGAGGCAGATGTTGTTAGGTTATTTTCGTTATTATACATAGAGGTTTTTGTGTGGGATTGGCTCCTTCTTTTCAGATTTTATTCGTTTTATTAATATTTTGGGCGGATTTTCTAAAATAATATGTAGATTGATTAACATCAAATAAAACGGCCCAACATGCCACCAAAAATTGGAAGAAGAAAAAGTATTCCAGAATACCCACAAAAAATAAGATAAATAAGATAACTATAACAGAAATAAGAATGACTTTATTAATCTAGGAAAAATTATAAATACTTCAAACCAAATAATTAATTATAGAATATAACACAACAAAATATATAAATATATTTCAAATTAAGTAAAGTAGTTATACAAGATAACCGAAGGAAATATTTCAAATCAAGAAGAATATACACTAACTAAATTAAATTTCGAACTGTAACAACCACTTTTCATTGCTATGGAAAAGTCAACGGGGAAGGATTTTTGGTCAGAAAACTCATATTTCGTCCATGTCTAGCATAGGCTAGACATGGACGAAATATGAGTTAGTTGAGGTATCTAGAGAAATTTAGTAATAAATGGGGGATATAATAATTAATTTGATAACATAAGTGGACAATCAAGATGTTAATGAGCTTGTACAAGTTTAAGGAATTGAATTTGGGCAAGTATAACTTTTGAAACTGATCTTCGCGTGAAAGAGAGTTTTAGAACGTCCTGATTTTAATTTATGTTGTGAAATGGGAGCTTGGAAATCAAAGTTCGAGATTCTATTTTCGTGTAAGTCGATGGGGGCGGGATTAACCCCTCAAGAACGAGACCGTTGTTGCAGTATTGGGCGTGCCGTGGCGGGTAGTCACGAATTAAGTCGAGGAAAAATCCCAATTTCCACAAAACTTCATTCTTATGAGATAAGGAATGACCCAAGGCAATTCTTGACATTTTTCCACGATTTCTAGAGGTACATGTAATTTAATTACCCCACTAACCCATATTTCAATTCCTAAAACTTATAATCTTGGGTAATTATCATTGAGGGAGGTGTTTGGACTGAAGTTGAAGGTGGGAAAAGCCCTAGCTGAACATTGTGATCATGGGTTTTGTCTTGGGTTAATAACGTTTTTATAATTCGGATAAATTAAGCATTGTTTATTGATTCTTGCGTTGATTACTTGTTTATAGGCCAAGAATAAGTTCAAAGAGTTTGAAAGGGAAGACTCAAGTGTGTTAGGAGTATTCAGGTTTGGTCGAGGCAAGTGATAGTTTTATTTCCTTTTCTGAGATATATGCCGGATAATTTATTCGTTTATACGTGCATGTATGTGAAAATGGACTGTGAATCAAATCTAATGAAACAATTATGTGTGAAAAATACATTTCATAAATATGTTACTTGATTGTATGATTATGAGTATTGTTCATTATGTATGTGATTGTTATTGTTGTTGTGCTGACTGGATCGGGTGTCACATTTCTATCAAACCCCCAGCCTACACCTAAACGTGACCGACACTCGAGAACAATTGTTGGCTCCAAGCGATCATTAGCGTTACTTACATACTCTATGGAAGACTTTAGCATAAGAGATAGTCTCAAAATATAAATCAAAATTTATTCATCTTTGCAAAAATGGCAATTCAAGTCTTAACGAATACAACTGAAAACAAAAAGACTAAATAACTATAACTACTCCGCTGTGAATTCTCTAAAACAAAGAGGGATGTCAGTATAGGACCCCCAATCATCCTAAAACTTACAGATAAAGAATTATGGAAAGGATTCTCCGGAAAGCAAGGAGGATCACCAACTGACTATGAGTGCTCAATCTGATCAATGAGGCATTGGTTGCTAATCATGGTAATCTATGTCTGCATCATAAGACGACGCAGGCTAACTAGCATCAGTACATTGAATGTACGAGTATGTAAGTGGAATTCTAAACATAACATAAGCTTGAAAAGAATCTGAAAGAAACACTTACCTTTTCTTTACTTAACTCATTAATAACTCAACTCAAATGCAGTGTAAAATAACAATAATAGTGAAATTTATACAAATCATTTAAAACAATAAATAACTACTAATTTTTAAAAAAAATTCAAGATCAAACTAACCTTTACTCATATAACAAAGTAATATAGTTTCTGTGGGAGATTATCTAACTGACAACCGCTACTATGAACCTAAGTGGTAATACAATGTCTTACCCATGCTACCAGAACTGTCCTATAATTTACCGTCATATAGAACAGCTTAACTAAGTGGATCCACTAGTATATGCTAAAATCACTTTAGGAGTCATCTAGGAAATATGACCCTTTACTACCCATGATGACTACATGGTTTATGGAGACTTGAGTTAATATTAACTCGCATCCCTCTATCGTTCTCAATACTACTCCCAAAAATATACTTAGCTCATATGTTCTTTAAAAAAAATTCTTTCTTTGGTTTGAAATAATTATTCAAAACATAGAATAAAAGTTTTTTAGGAAATCAGTGTTTCCCTTTCTTGTTCAAATGTAAAAACATTTTAAACTCTTTGAAATACGTAGTTCCTTCATAAATTTTAAAAAAATGAACTCCAACCTTTACTCTTTGCTTAACTCAAAACTTAAGTATTAAAACAAAGTTAAAACATTTGTAAAAGTTTTCAGAAAAACTTTATGAACTTCTCTTGACTTAATTCTTAAGTTCTTAACTTGACTCTTAACTTTCCTTGAATTGAATTTATGGATTCAAGGATTGTGATTTGTGATAGGAAGGATCTCATGATGTTTAGAAGTGTGTTTAGATAGTTGAACATGAAAAAAGATCAAGAAATCAGTGTCTGGAAACTAGTCCACGATGCGGAGATGTGTTAAAATAATTGATCGTGAAATTAAATTTTGGAACAGAGGAGTTCACGTCCTAACCGCGATGCGGAGGTGATTTTTGTACATTGGGGGAGCAACTCCCCGTTGTAGACTTGCGTGGCAAAACCTCCTCGACCTCTTCCTTCTTCATTGTCACGTCCTGAGCCTACACCTTGGGAGCGACTAGCACTCGAAGACTATTTTTGGCCTCGAGCAACCCTTGGCATGACTTACTCATTCAGAGGAATACTTAAATACAAGAGAAATTCATGAAATAACTTAAAAAAATGCTTATCCAAAGCGGCAACTCATTTCATAATCGTTTACAATTGAAATGAATAAGAATAAAGAACTATACTATATTTCTATGAAGCCTCTAAAAAAAGAGGGATGTTGGGACAAGACCCCCAATCATCCTAACAACTAAAAACATATAAAGAAGGTGATAGAATATATCCTCTGGTATGTAAGGAGGCTTACCAACTTAATCTGAGCTGCTCACTGGATCAATGGTACTCCGAATGTTGATCCTCATTACCAGCGTCTACATCATAAGACGGTACATATTAATTGGCATTAGTACATTGAATGTACGAGTATGCGAGTTGGAAATCTAAATAAAACTTGATCTTGCAAGGAGTATGAAAGGAACATTTACCTTGGCTCTGCTCAATTCATGAACAACTTAATTCCATATAAAGCAATAAGAGACATGCAATATATATATAAAGCTTGTAAAACTGTTGAAAACTTAGTTCATTAAATAAAATGCAATAACAAACTCAACTTTACTTATATAATGAAGTAACATAGTTTCTGTGGGAGATTCTCTAATCGACAACCACCACTATGAGCCTAAGTGTTGATACTGCGTCTTGCTCACGTTGCCATCCTATACTTTGTCGTCATATAGAACTGCTTAACTTAGTGGATCCAGTAGCTTAACTTAAGTGATCATCTAAAAAGTATGATCCTTTAATGCCCATGATGGCTTCATGGTTTGTGGATATTTGAGTTATTATGAACTCGTATCCCCATATCGGTGCTCAATACTACTCCCACAAATATATACTTAGCTCCTATGTTTTTAAATTTTCTTTATTTGGGTTGAGACAATTACTTAACATTTATCTTAAAAACTCTCGTGGAATCGATGTTCCCTTTTCTTGCTCAAAACTCTTTTGGGAATCTTAGTTTTCTTTTATCTTAAATATGAAAACATTTATAAACTCTTAGGGAATACTTAGTTCCCTTATAACTTTTGAGAAATAAACTCAAAAATATGTACTTTTTACGTAAACTTGAAAGTTCAGTCTTAAAAACAAAGTTAAAACATTGCTAATGATTCTTGAAAACTTTTAAGAACTTTACTTTGACTTGCTTCTTAACTTTTCGACTTGACTCTTAACTTCTTTGACATTGATCTTAACTTATTGGATTATTGATTAAGGTTTATGATATCATGTTTATGAATGATTTCATCATGTTTATATGTAACTTAGAGTGTTAGGATCAACTAGGAAACATTGATACATCACTTAGGAACTAGTACGAAAAGATGGGGAATAATCTATTTTATAATTCACATATCACTAGAATATTTTAACCTCTTTAACATGCTATTTTTAAAGATTTTAGATATTCCAATAGGTTCAAAATATAAGGTACATACATAGATATGTCATATGCAAAAAGGTACAAATGTTATATTTTAGTTCTCTATACATGCATTACTTATTATTTTGAGACACTTTATATTATTATATCTACTATCAATATTACAAATGTTTTTTTTTTTTTATAATTTATAAATCCTACACTTCCATACTCTACATTGTAAGTCCTAAAGTTACATATTTTACATACACATTATTTTGTTACATGTATACACTCGGTTACTATCCAATTTTACTTTTTTCCTTTTTTTTCACGTCTTAATTCTATACATAAATAAATGAAAAATTTTCAGATCTTTTAATGTCAGTATTTATTTTGGAGACATTTATATATTACGCATCTGTATTTTTCAAAATATAAAATTGTCATACACTTTTAGTACATTAATTTATTTTTATAGTATGATAAACATACTAATATTAATTTTATTTAATGGACATATATATGTTGTACCTTATGTTTTGATTCTTTTTTTAAAACTAATAAAATTTACTTACCGTTGATTTTAAAGCAAATAAATAAACAAATTTTCTGAATCATATTTTTCTAAATTGAGTACAAGGACTATGTTCTTCTAAGCTCTGAAGGGTGCTTAACACCTTCCCCTCAAGTAACCAAAACCCTTACTCAAAACCTCACTGGTTTCGCAAATCAAAAACAGAATTTACATTTACATAAAAAATGGTTTTCCTAATATTTTCCTTAAATTTAGGTGGAGACTCTAAAAAAACAAAACATATTTTTTTATAAAAAAATCAGAGTGTCAGCCATATTCTTGTGTGAATTTTTTTGGCTAGTTCGAAATAGGGGTGCAACATCTTGGTGACTCTGCTGGGGACCTTACTTAAGTTTTAACCTTAGAAAACTTTATTTAGGAATTATACTGTTGATGACTTGTTTATTTCTGTTTGTTTGCTCTTCCGAATTGACATACAGTTTTAACTGAAAGATCGCAAGTGAAATCCAAGCTTGTGTTCCTTATATATTTTAAAACACTTCTTGTTATTGCTTTTCTTATATTGTCATTTGCATATTCTATCGAGTCTTGGTCGTACATGCACACACTGCACACGCGGGGTGTGTTTATGCACTCCTCCGAAACTCTCTTTGGATTCCTTAGTTTCAGAGTTGGTGCAATAAAAATAGTTCACCTTCTCGTAATTACTCAGTCCCACTCTCAATCATCTAGCAAAATAATCTTACTCTTAGAATTTATCATGTTGTATAACTTAGGCAAGACAATATACGGTATTGTCATTGCACTTAGGAAACCACCCAAATGTCAAAGACTTTATTCTTTAAAACTCAACAACATAAACTTTGTGTGAAATTGATATAAATTATCCAAGCTTAAACACTTGACGGATATGGAGAAATAAACTCATCCTACTCTTTACCCTTTTCTTTCAGATTTAAATCAATCAAAACCTTTCTAGCATCCGGATGATAACTGAGGTCCCTTGAACTTTGAAAGAGTGTTGGGGTAAAGTCCGAGTGGCATACGGAGCTAAGATCATGCCACACTTAGGGTCATTAATTGATCTATTGGATGTGGAGGCAAACAAGTCACTCATTAATATAATGATTGAATTTTGGCAGCCAACAATAGTGACTTTCCAGTTCGTAGATTTTGAAATCACACAAACATTGGAGGAAATTAGTCAAATTGCGGATTTAGTGTTGGTTGGACGAGCACCCTTGGCCCCACGCACTACATCGGTAACTGATTTTCTCCAGTCCTTGGGTTTAAGGGTAGGCCCATGCTTGCGAACAGTTGACCAGGGATGGGTTAAAGTTAGACCATTTGTTTAAAGGTTCGGCCGCCGAGAAAGCTATGATAGATTCCAGCAGGAACTTTTCATCTCTAGGGTTGGTTGGGAAAGGTTAAGGTCTATTATTTTCGTGATGGATTTTTTTATGTATTATGATTTTCCCAAAGAAAAGAGGTTGTGTCGACGTCAACTTACTGTGTATGGTCATCTTCCTGTTTAGGGGACCTGTTAGAGTGACCATGGAAACCATGATCTTGGTAGAAATGTTTCGATCATTATCCCTTTACTGTAGAGGATATGATCACTTCAAGAAAAGTAACTTGTTGTTGCAGATTTGGACGCTTGAACTCTTCTATCAGAAAGGAGCAGAAAATGTCACTGAAGCATTCTCACATAACAAGATCAAGAATAATGCGATAATATTGAGCATGTGGGATTCCCCCAAAAATGAAGAAGGTTGGCGTATTTTCCTGACCCACCTCACAGGGAACGACATTCAATGGCAACTACCATGGGTCCATGGCCGAACTTTGTTGAGAGCTAACAGGCCTATTTTATTGAGTTTATTAGGTTGGAAGGCTTCCATCCCTACACACCTTTAAGAGTCCTCCAATATGTTAGGATTATCCAAGGCGTTCATCTGTTATCAAATATGACATTGATAGATGTCGATTATGAAGGAAGAATCTCGATCGAAAGGATCTCTGCTTTGGTATAAGAATGGTGCGGTATTCTTGACTCAGACATGGGGGTTGAATCATAGTGCACACTTTAATATTATGCTTGGTTTATGATGGGATGAATTTTTTCTAGACCTAGCTAAGAGGGAATTTTGGGGTTCAGAGACACTCAAAGGTCAAATCAAATAGACATTGAGTTATTGAACCTCATGCACATCACTACAACCATGTATCACTAATTGATGATAGGACAAATGAAGAGATGGAGGAAGACCCTAAGGAGGATCCGTGAGAGACAACTGAGGAGATGGAAGAGGATCCAGAAGAATGCTTAGAGCATGACCCTAACTTAAATGACCCTAAAGATGGAAGAGTGATACATATGGAGGATAAACCTGCCCCAATAGTAGAAGATGTTCACTTGGAATATGGTTCCATAGGGTTTGGTGATGATCAAAACAACTGGGAGTGGAAGATCGACGAATCCCCAGAATACCATCCAGAGCCATTTTGTGATGGGGACGATGGCGGTAAGATGCTCTAACATGGCCATAGATCACCTTTTTTCTTTGAACTCTTTTCATAAGCTCCATGTGACCTATTCCTCTTGTATGCCTAATATCCCCCCGTACTTTCATTTATTAGGTATGTGATTTCCTATTTCAATGTAACATCCAATACTACCTTATTCAATGAAGTTATGTTTGCTCCAAAATCTAAAATGTGTTTAAATGAGTAATTTATTATGAAACTGATTGCAACGTAGGCCTACCTCAGGCAAAAAGAGGTTCTACATTAGCACGCGTTTTGAATGTCGCCAAATTGACGTATATATGTGTTACACTTATAAATTTGTTACATCTTTCAATACTTCCCAAGCTAACATAGTTTTCTTTTTCTCTATCTTCTGTTAATTTTCATCATTTATCTCTAAAAGTACGTTGATTTGTGTCGACTTGCAAATTGGCTGACTCACGATACAACCTTCAATTAAAAGGAAAAATGATTGAAAAAGATGAGGTCAATGCTGCCGCAAATATAATAGTACCTATTGAGAACCCTGAAAGTTCTCGAAGTGTAACGGATAGCAAAAAGAGGAAAGAATGGCTCATATGGAAGAAGAACTTGAGATCTTGAGGGAAGCTTGCAAACTGGCTGACTCACGATACAACCATTGATCAAAAGGAAAAATGATTGAAAAAGACGAGGTCAACGCTGCCACAAATATAATAGTACCTATTGAGAACCCTAAAAGTTTTCGAAGTGTACTGATAACAAAATGAGAAAAGAATGGCTCACATGGAACAAGAACTTGAGATCTTGAGGTAAGAATTTGTCTAGTGCGAGACTTGGCCAAATTATCAGCAATCACTTTTCCTTACTTTATAGACACATATCTACTTCCCAATGGCTGACTTGCCTTCTGCCGGCTTACTAAATATGTCGGAACTGACTCAACATGCTCCTATTCATGGTCTTCCGCAAGCTTCTCCAACACTGGTCAGAACCTTTCCCGACCTTTCTAATCGCGACCCTACCAAACCTACAATGCAGCAAATACTTGGGGAACATGTTGTCTCACCCTATAAGCCACATGTTCCACTCGTATATGCCGTTGGAGCTCCTACCTTCACATTCCAGCAGTTTTTAATGTTCCATACAAGGTCGATCAATATGTAGAAATAGAGAAAGATGCCTAGTCAAAAGAGGATGTGTTGTGTTAATACATTCCCAACTTCAGGGTTTAAGAAATGCATCGAAAAGCTTGCAAGTTACTAGAGGAACGGAGACTCTGGATTGTGATGACTTGTTCATCCATCCAGACAATGACATGCCAGTAGGGTACAAACCACCAAAGTTTGACATGTTTGATGGAAAAGGTGACCCTCATGTACATTTAAACGTATACTGTGACATGTTAGTTAATGTAGGGAGAAATGAGAAGCTGAGGATGAAGTTGTTCATCCGGAGTCTGTCTGAGAAGCATTGACCTGGTATCCCCGCCAAGACCCTCACAAGTGGTGTGACTGCAAGAAGGTATCTACTTTGACAAGATGATGTCAATGATGGGCCAGAAGTTTGCAGAATTGGTCAAGATGGGCGACTTTATAAAGGAGGATGTTAAATCTGGGATATTCAATCTATTGTCGCATTGCAAGCTGCAAGTATAACCATACAATCGGGCGCCATTAAAGAATCAAGAATATAAGAGAGGATCCCATTGATACTTTAACAATCCCCAGATTGTTGCACATACTTCCTACGCCTCACACCTAGTCTATAATGCCTAACTACATTATAATCCACCCTGAGCACCAGCATACCAAAATCCTCCAAGACCATATGTGTCTGTCCAAGCACCAATCCACCAAAATACTCAAACATATGCACCAAGACCACATCCAAATCCCAAAGCTTGAAATACTCTTGCTTACACACCCATTGCCGAACCTTATGCCCAATCTTTTGAAAGGTTAAGGATAGAGGGAGTGATACAACTAGTTGAAGGGGAACTTCTTGATCTAATCCCTCATAATTTTGATGGAAACAAGCAATGCGCATACCACTCTAGATTCCAAGGGCATGCCACAGAAGATTGATATGGTTTGAAGAACCAGGTCGAGTCTTTAATCAGGAGAGGAGTGATCAAATGCACTCCAGCATCTCTTAACGTGAACAACAATCCCTTGACAAACCATGAGAATTGGGAAGTCAATATGGTTACTCTAGATGAAGAATATGGGGGCCCTGACTATCCAGACATGGATGAACTAGATGTCACGACATCTTCGGCGCAACCTGTTATCAACGTTCAACTAAAGGAACTTGTGACTGTCCAAACATATCTCCCGAGAGTTGTAGTGACTACTCTAATTGCTATAAAGGTTGAGTATGAAATCAAAGTAGTCCCCTGGGACTATCAAACAAGCGTCAAGGGCAAGATGATCGACACCGCCGTGGGTCAAGGATTGACTAGGTCGGGGAGGTGTTATGCCCCAAAGGATCTAAATGAAAGAGTTCTCAGCGAAGAACAGAATCCAATAAAGAATATTATTGATTCTGAAGCCGTAGAGTTTTACAAGAAGATGCAGTCTAAAGACTATTCGATCAAAGAACAGCTGAAAAAGACGTCATCCCACATATTCATTTGGTCTTTGCTTATGAGTTATGAATATTATAGGAATTCTTTGATGGAGGGGTTAAGCGGAGTAATCATTCAAAGAGACCACAAGTGAAGACTTAGATGCATCAATTGGAAAAATAGTAGAAGCTAACAAGATCTCTTTCCACGATGATGAGTTGTCTGCAGAAGGGTCTGGTAATAACAAAGCACTTCACATCGCATCCAAATGTTGTGATAAGATTGTGACTAGAGGTTGAGATGCTCTGTTGCCAGTTGCTCTACGAGATGAGGAAGGGTGTGGAGAGGAATCACCTCATATCTCATATGTTGAAACCTATTGAGGTTATCTTTACTTGTTTTTACCCCAACAATGAGATCCCTAATATTGATCTGAAGGACTACACCCAGTTCTCTATGATGAATGAGTCCTGGGCTGGTGTGATAACCCATAGGACCTTGACTCTAACGTGGGCACCACCCAGTCTGAGAGTTCCTTATTGGATTGTTACTTGCCTATGGCTTGTAAGTTAAGACAAGTTTTTTTATATTATAATTATCTTCAGTTTTGCAAGCACATGTATGCTAGTTTTTGTTGCTGATGAAGCAATATATTTGATCTTATAGTTCTTATAATCTATGAACTCTATTGTTGAATATTGTAAGACTAGTAGGGGTCTGACCATAGATCGAACGACGATCCGTGCTGGTCAATTGTGGTTCACATCGGAGAGTGGGTGAATGGAGCGTTTATCGACGGACTCAAACTACGACCATAGTCTGACCTACGGATCGTAAGTTCGTCGTCTTTCAGCACTTAGTCAAATTTTCTGGATTGAGATTTTGGGATTTTCAGACCCGATCGATGGACGTGCAGGACGGACCGTGGGTCAGGTACGATCTATCAATGCACCTGCAGATTTTCTGAAAAGCTGGTTTTTGGTCTGTTTTGGATACAGCGTGCTACAACATTCATGAGTTCATTTCATTCTTTTAGTCATTTAGTTTCAGTTTTTGCTAGACTTAGCTGGGGCTTGTCCAAGAATTTCTAGTCCAGTTATTTTCATACATAGTTAGTTTAAACTTAGTATTGAGTTAATATTTTCTTTGTATTAAACTCATTGTTTTCAATTATCTCAGTTGTAGATATGGGTATTCCCCATATTTTTACTTTAAATTATGATTTAGATTCCACATTTAGTTTATTATCTTTAGTATGCTCATGATCATGCCCGCAGGGTAAGCTTGGGATCAAAAGTGGTCCTAGGTTCTGTGTCCGCGTGTCGGGGATAGCTCGGGGCATGAAAAATTCAGATACCACTCGGGGATGATAATTAAAGTTAGGGAAAATAGGGAGCCTATGTTGAGGTTATACCTCACCCTGTCCCGCTCTGGAGCAAAACTCCTAATATGGCCGCTTCGCTTTTGTGGGAACACTCCGATTTGATGTCCTCGCTAAGGAGGAATAATTCCACCCTATCGGCTCAGATGGAACCAGAACCTAAGAGAATAATTTGGGTTCTTTTCGTCTTCAGAAATTCCCCCCAAGGTCCCTAGTTTTACATAGCATGTTTTAGAATAATTTTCATAACTAGGACTATCATGGCCTAACCCCTAATCAATCTCACGATACACAAATTGATTCATTTGTTTTAATTCCACACAATAAGTTATACATCCCCAGGTTACACCTCGACATTTACAATTCACATAATCTATACTAATTAGATAACACATTGTATATAAAAAGGTTCAGACACACGTGTATAGTACACAAAATCACATCCTTACATTCAACAAGTTTAACCTTACATTCGCAGTTAATCACTCAACAAGAGTCACACATTCGCATTTCACAAGATAGAACGCGCTTACAATTTCACCTCTTTAGTTGTTTTGTCCCACAGATGACAATTATTGGTCATCCCTGCCTTTTACAGCTCCTATGGCTAGTTACAAATTGGAACCTTCCCAGTTTCAATCAACTAGTTGGTGTCCCATCAATCTTATCAATGACGTCAAGTTCACTTTGTTGAGATACCAATTGAATTTAACTCATACCACAAGCGACATCGTACGAAAGGAGAGAATAAGTTAAACAATTTCCTAAAATGCTTTGTAGCCTCTTCTAGATTAGACGTGGACATCAATAAACCAATATGCAAGAGTCAAGTCTACAATGTTTCTCTTTTACAGAGACCGACAACCTAGTCTGTGATACCAATTTGTCATGATCAAACCCATCAGGCCATTAGCACCCAGTTTGACTACTAAGTAGATGAACCCTCATATCCTAATAGTTAAACAAGCGGGCGAACTTAGAAAAAAACAAATATAATTATAACATTTGTTTATAAATGTAATCTTTTGACACACGTTTAGTTAAGTCTTGTAAACTAATTTAAACAACTCCCATGGATATGTCTAAAGAGGTACAAGATCTTCTAAGAGTACAATTGGACAAAATAAAAATCAGACTTAACTTACATAATACAGAAGAAAGAATAGAAGATGCTTGAGAATATATTCATGTAATCATGGAACGTCACTAATCCTGCATCCAGTCTAAGTCCAGAAGACATAGCAAGAGTAGTATCAGTACAGATACACGTACTGGTAGGCATCACCATTCAACCCGACGCCCACCACATAACATAAGAAATCAACTAGTAAGATTACAAACAAGCCACCAACTTCTCCACCTTTTCAACAACTTACTCACCGGGTTATTCATCATAGTTTAACAACTCTAAAACATTAACGGACTCTCCAATTCTACCCACAAGCAGTCAAGCTAACCTCTCACTTTGTACTCTTACCTCCTCGTAACACTACTCAACCAATATCACAAAGTACACTACATAAAACTTTCTTACCACTAACCCCAAATCTTTCTCCCAAAGGTGAACCCACCTACGTACATTCTATCACATACTCTATCTTTATTTCTCTCTCACAACTTAAAAGATATAACAACCCTTGATATCCATCACTTATCCCTTGAACCCTTTGTCATGTCTGTTATACCCCCGAGTTTTCTCAACACAAGGACAATCAATATAAACAACCACGACATATAACCACTAGCTGCAACGTAAGAAAGTCAAACAATCATTATAATCACATAGATATATATATCAACATATACCATATCATCACATTTATGAACAACGTACAATTTTAGGATTCTCACGATATACAAATATGTCAAGTAGTTTGTCCTCTAATAGACCCAAAGACAAACTGTTAGTGCACAAGAATGTGGTACCCCATCTCATAGTTTTGTCTAAACGTGGAAATCTGATCCCATTTTCATACTTGAATGTGGAAATATGATTCGATTTATTTATTCCAGAACGCGGTAATCATATCCAAGTTAATTATGCCGGAACATGGAAATTGGATCTATAAGCACTTAGTTTTTTTGAGGTATGGAAGTTCTCATAGTGCTGGGTTCATTCACCAACACACAAAACTTGTGATTCTTGTATGTAGTTTCGTTCTTGAGGTTGAATAATTTGACTTCTTGAGGTTTTGTGCTTAGTTATTTGACAATGAAGTTTGGGTTACATGTATTTGTGTCATTAAACGATGTAAGAAAAATAGCATTTGTACTTTGAATGTATAAGCATGATAGAGGAATTCTAAACAAAACGTAAGCCTTATTGGAATCTGAAAGAAGTACTTGCCTAAGCTTTACTCAACTCATTATACTTAACTCAATGAAGAAATAAAACAACAAAAAATATGCATATTATAATAAACATTTAAAACAGTACATAACATCTTGAAGTATTGAAAAAATACAATAATATTTTAGATGTATAAAAGAATACATAAATAAACTTTTTTGAAGATTCTCTAACTGAAAATAATCACTGTAAGATATGTGAAGATCCAACATCTCATCCATGTTGCCATTACCGTCCTATAACATGTTGGGATATAGCATGCATCAACTACGTTGATCCACCATGTTATGCTTAAAACCATTAAATAATCATTGAAAAATTATGATCCTTTCTACCAACGTTGCCTACATGGGTTATGGAGACTTGACTTATTAATAATATTTCCCTATATCGGTGTTCAATACTATTCCAAAAATATACTCAACTCATATGTTTAAAACATAACTCTTTCCCTGTGTCTTAAGATTATTACTCATAAATTAGCTTAAAAGCTCTCCCAAAAATGGGTGTTTTATGTCTTGTTTAAATGTGAAAACATTTACTCTTTGGGATACTTAGTTCCTATATAATGTTTTGGATAAAATGAACTTCACTCTTACTCTAACGCAACTCAATGCTCAAGTTTTAAAACAAGTTTAATAAATATGGTAAAAGATTTTGAAATGACTATAAGATCTCTGTAGACATTACTCTTAACTTTCTTAAATTTGAATGAATTCATGGCTATGATTTATGTTTATGGATGATTCTACATTTTTATAAGTCATATAATAGTTAGAATCGAAAGGAAGTGTTAGTAAACTTTAGAAGGACTCAGACGTGCTAAACGATGGAAATGGGTGGGGACCGACTTCCCGGATGCACTGCTGGCGTCGGGTGCCAACCTTTACAGTTCAGAGGAACAAATCATGCATAGTGCTGGCGTGCCACTACAAGACTTCTGGCGCATCGCATGCACATCACCCCGGACCTTTTGGCGCATCGGGGTCCCGTCGCCCCAGCCTCTCCCCGGAACATCTCGATAATTTTTTCAATTTTTTTTCTTAATTAAATTAAATTCGATTTGTTTCTTAATTTATCTTTAGATTAAGATATACAACACATGTACAAAAGAATTTTATTCAAAATAACTCAAATAATCGACATAATTATGTCAATGAGCTCATCAATTTCACCCTAATTCAAGAACGAAAGCAAATTCAAGAACACTAATATGGAATATCAAACTTTGAATTTCATATAACAAATTAGCACTGAAATAAACATGTTTGGCGCTTGGGTGAATGAACATATCTCTATATGAACTCACATATATCTTTAAGGATCAACCTTGGCAAAATCCGCACGAAACCTTTGTGAACTTGACGAAATCTTGGCCTTCTCTCCTCCTTCTCATCTTGAGTTCTTTTCTCCAAAACCCTAGCATGAGTTTAGTGCGTAAACTGAACCAATTCAGTTTAGACCTCTAATTAATTAATAAAAATGAGATAACTTAATCGTATAAGTTAAAGACCAACGTACACCTATGAAATCCAGGTAACTTTCCTAATTAGGACAACCCAACTTCAATCGCGCATCTCTCTCATATGAGTTAAAAAATGAGCAAATTTGGTGGTTTTGGAAAGAGGATCCCAAGACATTTCATGTGATATCTTGTTGGCCACCTAACTCATCATGTACAGAAATTTATGATCATTTGAAGGTGACCAAAAACTTATATTTAACATAACTTTGCATAATTTTGGATTCTCAGTCTTTCCAAAAATAGTTCTTTCTAATTCTAGATCTTTAATAAAGCGGTGTTTTACAATATCTTCCCCTTGAAAATATTTATCCTCGAATGAGATCACTCTAAGTAACTAAGGGTGTAACATCTAACATTCATCTCAAATACCCTACAAGAAATTCTAACACCTTCAGTTATAAATTAAAGAGTACTAAGAAGAGAATTAGTACCTTGATCTGGAATGTCTCCCAAATCCAAGAGATGTAAATATCTCTTCTTTATGTCCTCTTCAGCCTTCCATGTAGCTTTCTCTCAACAAACTGTTTTACTCTAAGACCTTGACTGATGCTACCTCCTTGATTCTCAATTTGTGAACCTGCTAGTTTAGAATATGCACAACAATCTCCTCATAAGACAAGCAATCCTTAATACCAATATATTTAGTAGGTATGATAAGTGAAGTAGAGCCCATACACTTCTTCAACATAAAAATGTGAGACACTAGATGAACTGTTGCTAGCTCTTTCGGTAGCTCCAACTCATAAGCTACATTACCAATCTTCTTAGGTATTTTGGAAGGACCAATATAATGAGAACTAAGTTTACCCTTCTTACAAATCTCATAAAACCCTGCGTGGGTGAAATCTTCAAGTATGCAATTATCTTCTTCATACTCTAAATCTCTTCTCCTAACATCTGTATAGGATTTCTCACCACTCTGTCTATTTTCAACCTTTCTTGAATAACCTTTATTATCTACATAGCTTGATAAACTAAGTCTAATCCTATCAACTCAGCTTCACTAACCTCAAACCATCCAATAGGAGATCCACATCTTCTCCCATAAAGATCTTCACAAGGAGCTATCTGAATGCTAGAATGGTAATTGATGTTATAAGCAAACTAAATGAGAGGTAGGTAATCATCCCAAATACCCTTGAAATCAATCACACAATACCTTAACATATCTTCCAATATTTGACTATTGCGCTCTGCTTGACCATTATTCTTAGGATGAAAAGCACTACCGAAATTCACCTTCAAACCCAAGCCTTTCTCGAAAGACTTTTGGAATTGTGTAGTAAATTGTGCACCTCTATCTAAAATAATTGAAACTTGAACGCCATGAAGTATTACTAACTCTTGAATATATAACTTTCAATAATCCTCTATCAAATGAGCAGCCTTTCGGCAAAAAGTGAGCTGATTTGGTCATTCGATCTACAATCACCCAAATGGAATCATGCTGTTTGCAAGACCGCAACAGACCAGTAATTAAGTCTACATTGATCATCCCTCACTTCCATTCTGGATATCTACATTTTGAGCCAAACTAACGGACTTTTGATGCTCTACTTTAACTTGTTGACAGTTCGGGAACTTGACAACGAACTCTGCCTGACCTTTCTTCATACTATTTCACCAATATACTGCTCTCAAGTCACGATACATCTTTGTGGAACTCGGATATATTAAATAGCTGGAGCAATGAGCTTCCTCCATGCTCCTTATTGAATTTCATCCACCCTTGTCACACAACCTACCTTCATATCTTAACACACCATCTCCTCCATGTTAAAAAGCCCTTACTTTTTTTGCTTATGCACATTTGCCGTCCATTCAAGAAAATAGGATCTTGGTCTTGTTTCTCTTTCCCTTCTGACACTAATGAAGATTCAACCATATTCATCACCACTACTCCTTTTTTCATAGACTCCATCAGTCGAATTCCTAATCGCGCTAGTCTGTGCACATTTTTCACTAGATCTCTCTTGTCTTCGCAACATAGGTGTTATACCCATGGACAACCTACTCAAATTATATATAACAACATCAACCTTAACTAGTGATATGGGATACTCAAGTCATAATCCTGGAGTAACTCCAACCACCTCCTTAGTTAGAGATGAAGCTCTTTCAAACTAAACACATACTAAAGGCTCTTGTGATTGTACTTCTACATAAATATCATGAAGATAGGGATGCCATATTATCAATGAAAATAATACGGAAGCCAAATATAGATTATGGGTTTGGTAATTCTTCTCATGTCTGGAGGCATAAGCTATAACTTTACCATTCTTTATTAACACATAACCCAGTCAAACTATTGACCCAAAACAATATACAAAAGGACTTTGTGTACCTTCTAGTAGAGTCAATGGTGGTGCGGTTGTCAACCACTCTTTCAATTCCTAACAACTCTTCTCTCAAGCTTAAAACCATTGAAACTTAATTGTTTTAGGAGTCAACTTAGTAAATTGGGATTAAATGGATGAGAACCACTGAACGAACCTTTTATAATATCGACGCAGGTCTTGGCTAATTCTGCACTGCCTCTATAATTTTTAGTATCAACTCAAATCCCATCATTTGAAACAGTATGGACTAAACCTCGGTTGTCACAGGATCATAATCACCCCGAGTATCTTCTACTACCTCAGTATCATAACTCTATCTAAAACATATAACTGAATGGCTGCCGGTTTGGCGGCTGTTGATATTCTAGGGCCGCTGATATAATCTAACCCTCCGCAACATAAGCACTCTAGAACTCATTTGTGACATACTGATGCTATTAAATTACCCCAGTATATACTCGAATATGCATAATCATAGATGGATTATTAGGGGATGCAAGAGGTGTGACATTAAGCTAGGGTGGTCACGACCACACCGGCTGGGGATGAATCCGCTAAAATAGAGGATTCACCTCTATCTTTGGACTCCTAGCTCTCTCGTGCTAGAGCTGAAGCCCCACCTTGACCTCAAGGTTGATTTCTATGGCACGTGCGAGCCATCCTGGGATACAGTGAAACAATTAAGATCCCATGAGATCAATTGGACAACAATGCATAAATATGAAACAAAATAGGTAATGTGGAAGCGTAGTAGATCAATGCTTATAAGTCGATTCATCTCTTACATTAAGGCCAAAAAATGATTTCCAAAGGGTTTATCTATCATATCATTCGTGTTAAGGAATTGAAATCTGAAATCACAACCATTGAATCAATGCTAGTGGTAAATGAGTTTTACGAAGTGTTCCCATAAGATCTTTGCGGTGTTCTTCCCGCGAAAGGAAATCGACTTCGAAATATATCTTCTTCTGAATACCCACCTAATTTTGATTCCTCCATATAGAATTTCTTCATCCAATCAAAAGGAATTGAAAGAATAGTTGAAATACCTTCTAGATAAAGGCTTCAATTAGATCTAGTATTTCTCTATGGGGTGATTCAGTGTTATTAGTGAAAAATAAAAAGGTACTCTTAGAATGTGCATTGATTATTGTTTGTTGAAAAAATGTACAAATAAGAATAAATACCCCATCCCCAGGATTGATGATTTGTTCGATCAATTTCATATTTCTAGTTTCTTTTCTAAGATAGCCTTAGATCTTGCTATCATCAACTCAGAGTAAGACATTTTGACATCTCAAGGATAGCCTTCAGGACGTGGTATAGTCACTATGAATTGGTAGTTATTTTTTTACTAACATATTATCATGTAGCATGGTGTCCAAAAAGTATATGGACTTATTTTCCATCGTCTTTATTCATGATATCCAGAGTCAGTCCAATTGATATCAGAAGTTTCTTAGGTTTAGAGTGTTATTACATGAGGTTATTGAAAGGTTTTTGATCTATATCTTCCCCATTAACCAAGTGAACTAAGAGCCATGTCAAGTGTCAGTGGTCAAATGAGTGTGAGAAAAGCTTCTTTGAATTGAAGACCATGTTGACTACAACACCGATCTTGACTCTAGTAGAGGGTTCAGTTGGTTATGTGGTTGATTATGATACATCTAGGGTCAGCCTATGTTTTGTATTGATGCAGCAAGGCAAGTTCATAATTTATGCTTCTAGGTAGCTTAAGGTTCATGAGAAGAACTACCTAACTCCTGTCCTCGAGCTTGCATCCGTTATGTTTGCTCTAAATAATTGGACACATTACTTTTACGGCATTCATGTTGATGTGTTCATAGATCATAAGAGCCTCTAGTATATGTTCTCCCATAAAGAGTTGAATCTTCGTTTCAGAAGATGTCTTAAATTCCTCAATGACTATGATAGAAATTTTCTCTACCATTCGGGTAAGTCCAATAGAGTAGGCCAATGTTCATAAAGAAAAGAAAGACTTAGCTAAAGATGTTCACCGGCTTGCTTGCTTAGGAGTTTAACTTACAGACACGTCAAATGGTTGTGTTATAGTTTAGAATGGATCATAATCTTCATTTGGTAGCAGAGGTTAAGGAAAATTAGGATATCGATCCTATATTACTTTAATTGAAAGGTGAAGTTCATCACTAAAGAAACCCATACCTACAGGTATTCTATTTATCATAATCGCTTAATTATGTATTCTAAATGTGGGTGAGTTGAGGCACCATATCCTTAAAGAAGCCCATATCTCTAGGTATTCTATTTATTAAAGTGACATTAAGATGTAACGTGCTCTGCGGGAAGTCGATTGCTGCAACAACATTTAGATGGACATTATAGATTTTATGACTAAGTGTTCTAATAGTCAACATGTTAATGTATAACATCATAAATTAGGAGGTGTGGCTAAGGAGATTAGAATTCCTATATGGAAGTGGAAGTCCTTACTATGAACTTTACTATGGGTTTACCTCGAACTCACAGATATGATGACTTCATTTGGGTGATAGTTACAGTGTCAGTAAGTCAGCTCACTTCTTGGCAGTCAAGACTAATGATTCAACATAATACTACACCAAACACTGTATCAATGAGATAGTCAGGTTGCATGGGTTCCCTTTTCTATTATCTGAGATAGAGGTCCATAAATTACATCCTATTTGTGGAAGTCATTTCAATAGGGTTTTGGTACTCTGTAAATCTTAGTAAAACATTTCATTCACAAATAGAGGGTTAGTCAGAAGTGTACCATTCATAACTTAATGGAAAACATGAGAGTTTGTGTGATTGATTTCAATGGTAGTTAGGATGTTCACCTACCTTTCATAGAGTTCGCCTATAGTAATAACTTCCATTCCAGTATTCAAATGGCCTCTTATGAGGCCCTATATGGATGTAGTTGCAAGTTTCTTGTTTGTTGGTTCGAAGTAGGTCATGGTGACTTGATTGGAAAATATTTGGTTCATGAGGCTATGGAGAAAGTTCAACTGATCAGAGATATACTTAAAACAACTCAGAATCATCTTAAGTCCTATCAATTGGAGAAAAGAAGTGACTTGGAATTTGATTTCGTTTTTATTGGATTTTCCTAAAAGTTTCACCCATAAAAAGGGTGATAATATTGTGGAAGATGGGAAATATTTGTTCTAAGTATATAGGTCCCTACAAAATCCTGAAAAGGGTTTGCAATATGGCTTATGAATTAGAGCTCCGAACATAACTAGCAGCGATTCATCAATTTTTTTCACATTTCCATTAGAGAGTGTTGCTGTGAAAGATAGTCTCACTAATGTAGAAGTCCCAGTTGAGATTCTTTATGTCATGACCAGAATCTAGACCCCAGATGAGACCGGCGTTGTTGACCTCTCAGAGGTCGCAGATAAGCCTACTTACGTCAGTCTTACTTTACAAAGGTAAATTTTAGCAGAAAATTTGAAACTTTTTGTTTCTTAACATACCTATAAAAAACATTCTCATTAATACGTAATTGTTCACCATCAACCATCTAAAATTAAGAGATAAGCAACTGAAAGATATAGTTCAATTCTTATTAAGTGTATAACTTTTAAAATGGCACCAATACATAGTCTGAATAAAAACAGGAAAGAAACGCTAGTGGAACATGCTCCACTAGCGCAATTCTAAAACTAAGCTACAATATAAAACAGTAGAATTCTCGAAAGCATTAGGACCTACCAAAACTGGATGAATGCTGGACGTCCGGAAAACTGCAGCGACGATCCTGTAGCTCTATCGTGCACCTGTGCCTGCACCTAAAATAGAAGAGATTTTATAGGGTTAGTACACACTTGTACTAAGTATGGGTATATGCAAGCACACACCACGGACAGGCATGAGAAAGAATAGCTCCTTCCTAACAACATGATTTTTGGAAGTCAAGTCAGTGGACTTGCCAAATTGAGATTTGGAAAGTTTCCAAATTTTTATTAGGAAAGTCAATGAGCTTTCCAAATTTGGATTACGAAAGTCAGTGAGCTTTCCAAATTTGGAATAGGAAAGTTATGCCATGAGAATAACATAATACATCATACTTTTCATATTTGCACACAACACATAACATTTACACATAGCACATATTATATAGCTTACAACACACTTTGCATGTAGCACATAAATTCTTTAATATCATTCATTCATATGTCATGAGACCTCGAAATCATGGACTTAACATTAAGACATCCTAGAAATGAGGTCTCAAAAGATTGGACTTCAACTAGGGAGTCTTCATTAGCAAACACAGAGTCTGCTTCGTTCATTTATACGTACACCATTTCATTTCATTCATAGGCCAGTGTAAACACCTGTTATATCGAGGATGTAGTTTAAGACTTTCATTAGGTTCGTTGTGTAATGATCAAGAATGACCTAATGTCATTACTTGAATCCAACTATCTTTTTATTATCCTATCCTAACACGTTTGGTATCATTCATTACATTATGTGCATCATTTGAGGCTGGCCTCATTCATTCATTGGGAACTTTAACTTTAACCAGCATATATCATGTAAGCATCATGAAATCCAGTGTCTCACCCACATCAAAAAGAGGTGGAATCACCGGCAAAAGTGACCCATAACATGCTAGTGTACATGGGATTTAACGCCGCCAGATCCCTATATTGGCTGTATAGGTTCAAAGACTAGGATATATAAGGAGACCCATGTCCGTCAAGACGGACAGTCTCATCTCTTGAGAGTTACGTGAACCTCCGCCCTTCCCGAAAGAAGGCATCACCGCTCATAGGTAGCCTATCGGTGCTCAGTATAAAGTTCCATTACATTCATCGCATATGTCATGGAAGCTGGCTTCTAGTATGAGGACATCATAGCTCATTAGATGATTTCTCATCTGATCATTACTATTGAGTGTGTTAAGATCAATACTCTCATTAGAGTGTTCATAGAGACTGGTCTCTTCATTATCTTACACTCTCATAGGTGAGTACGTATTGGTAACATTTACTTAGGCTCTTTTGAGATTGCTCTTATCATTTACATTAGTCTCATATCATGTTGTCACCACATTCATTATCATTAGCACCTTTTCTTTTCATAGTTACTCACCTCTTATAACGTGGATGTTCATTTCATCATATGTCAATGCACTTGGCCATTTAGTGTGTTTCACACCCTTACTTAACCATTCTAGGGTTTCATCATTTCATTGATCATTTCATCATTTCATTGTTCATATCATCATATGCCAATGCACTTGGACATTTAGTTTATCTTACACTCATACTTAACCCTTCTAGGGTTCATCATTTCATACATACATCTTAGGTTCACTTACTTTTGAACATATGTATTGGCACATACAAGCTATGGGGCTTTATTCTTAGTTCGTTAAGTGATTCATACATTCCTAAGATTATGTAGTACAAGATTTATGTATCTTGTATACATGCCAAGATCTTGATTTGATCTAAGTAGGTGGCGTTATTCTTCGATATTTTGTTCACGTATGACTTATGTATCAATACAGAAGTTTGGGCAACGGAACCCAAATCAAATCTCTTGGATAACACTTTACATTTTCATTGATTTTATTTTTAATCTCCATGATATAGGGACTCTATATTAAAGCCCAAGATTAATAACATATCATTAATTCTCTACTTGGTTTTCCTCATAAATTGGCCGAAGGCTTGTGGGTTCAAACCCCCACAACCCCTTTTTAATTTTCATTAACATCACACTACTCATTTTTGCCCAAACCAAGAGGTTGTGGAATCAAACCCTCACATCCTCTTTTATTTTTGTTATTTATTTCGCTGGAATAGAGAGGTTGTGGGTTCGAACCCCCACAACCTCCTTCTTTTAATTTAAATTTGCTAGAAGCTGTGAGGTGGTGGGTTCGAACCCCCACAGCCTCCAATTTTTTTTATTTTAATTTCTCTAGGCTAAGATATTTTGGTAGTGAGGTTGTGGGATCGAGCCCCCACAGCCTCACCTCTTTTTTTTTAAAAAATTAATTTTTCTCTTTTCCTTTCTATTCCTGAGGTCGTGGGTTCGATTCCCACGCCTCTCACTTTCTTTTTCTTTAATTCTCTTCTTTCACTCGCTACCTGGAGGTCGTGGGTTTGATTCCCACGCCTCCCATTTAATTTAATTAAATCATTCCTCTCCTTTCTCAAACAAGTAGCAAGGTCCGATTCCCCCCAACCCCATTTTCTTTTCTTTTCTCGCGAAAACCAGTAGCTAAAGGGTAAGGTCACAGTTTCGAATCCTGGTGGCCTCACCTCTTTTAAATGTATTAAATTTCCAGATTTCAACCCCCTTTTTTAACGAAATTTAAAGTACACTAAGCTGAAAATTTATTCAAAACTTTTAGCTTCCATTCATCAACCATTTCATGTTAGTTTCTTATGGCATTTCACCAAGCATTTAGTGTGTAGTTAGGTGTAGTTTAGGGGTTACATTAGTCAAGAGTTTTCACTCAAAAATTTTAACTTCACACACCATATGAACATCATATTGTGCACAACTTTAGCACATAAAATACAAAAAAACATGCCTTTACACGTCCCAAAACAGTGACTACTTCACTGCCACACGTTGCACACACACACCACCTTTTTCACATGATTTCGAACCACATAATCATTATTCACCTCAATCTAGAACATGCATACTTAAACATAAACATCACGAAAACACATTTTATCCCTACTTTGTACCAGCAAACATACCCAACCTAAAGTTCAATGGGAGCTAGTGACAGGGACATGCAAAGGGGGAACAATCCTAGTTTTCGGAATGATTATCTTGAATCTTAAGGGGTCTCTTGGGAAAGGGACCAAGAGGAAAGAAAATCATACCTTAATTTGCTTGTTCAAACGTGAAGTTTCTGCCCAAAACCCTCTCCAAAACCAGTCCAAGCTTCCTCAATGTCCGCACCACTCGACGGACAACTTCTCTTTGCGTTAACGTTTTGGTTACTTTGTTTTTCTTAAAATTTCATGTGAGTTCTTCATGTGTGAAGAAATCTTGATGTATTTTAAGTTCTTCACCTTAATTTTGGCAGAGAACAAACGTGAAAAAGAGTTTTTGAGCGTCGAGAGGTGATAGAAGTGATAGAGTGAACGTGTGAAGTTGTTTAGGGTTAGAGGACGACTTAGTCAATTTAGGACTCTCCTTAACAAAGAAAACCTGATTTATTAATTATACGTTAAAGGAAGATTTCGCCCTTACAAGAAAATCAGATTTTAATTGATAATTAAATCATCAATTCGTTGCTTCCAATGGGGCTCGAACCCGAGTGACACCCCTTCGCGAAAAAAGGTCACTTCTGGTCTACCCAACCCAAATTGATTCTTTAAATTAAATTAATTAATTAATTAATAAATTCCTTATGGTAACTACAATATTACCCTTTGGCTAGAAAAGACCATTTTACCCTGGGCCTTCAAAACTTAAGATTACTTCTTTTTATGTCTGGTAAAGACTCCTTCGATTAAATCTTTGTTTTCGAGAGCCTTACTTAGTTGGTTCCAACTTTTCGAAGCTCAACTAACTGCCCAAGTTAGTTGGCTTGGTCGTAGTAAGGGTTCTGAGGTCTGGTTCTACGCGTATCAATCCGTGTGAACATTGTTCTAATCGCAAGCATTCTTGACACCTTAGGTATTTATCTTATTCATTTTTAGGGTTGTTACATTATCCCCCCTTAGGAACATTCATCTCTGAATGACACTATCACTATATATAGTAATGCCAATCAAATCATAACATAATCACTATGCCCAGTCAAGCAATATCAACAAAGTATGGAGAGATAAGAAAAACATAGACTTATGAGTAGGAAATCTAACCTCAAGAGCTGAAAAGATGAGGGTAGCGGGATCTCATATCGGCCTCAGCCTCCCACGTAGCCCCCTCAACAAGATAATTTCTCCACAATACCTTCACTATGGCAATCTCCTTGTTCCTTAGCCGCTTAACCTGTCTGTCTAAGATCTCAATAGGTACCTCCTCGTAAGACAAGTCTTCATCAACCCCCAAAACCTTCCACAGGTAGAATCAATGCTGGATCACCTAGGAACTTCTTCAACATAGAGACATGAAAGACTGGATGGACAAAAGCTAGCCCCGCAGGAAATGCTAACTCATAAGACACCTCACCCACACGTTGTAGGATCTTATATGGCCCCAAATACCTCGGACTCAGCTGCCCTTTTCTACCGAATCTCATCACCCCTTTCATAGGTGATATCTTCAAGTAAACCTGGTCACCTACATCAAATTCTAAGGGCCGCTTTCTGTTGTTTGCATATGATTTCTGTCGGCTGTAAGCAGTAGCCAACTTATCCCTAATCACTTTAACCTTCTCTAAGGCCTCATGAATGATCTCTGGACCCAAAATGGATGACTCTCCAACCTCGAACCACCCAACTGGAGATGTACACCTCCTACCATACAATGCCTCAAATGGTGCCATCCTAATGCTGGAGTGGTAGGTATTATTATACAAGAACTCTATCAAAGGCAGATGGTCATCCCAACTACCTGTGAAGTCAATCACACACGATCTCAATATGTCCTGGAACGTATGACTGGTGCGCTCTGCCTGCCCATCAGTCTGAGGATGAAAGGCAGTACTAAGCTTCACCAGCGTGCCCAAGATTTTTTGGAAAGATCTCCAGAATTGTGAAGTAAACTTAGCTCCTGGATATGAAATGATAGACAAAGGAATCCCATCCCTCCTCACAATCTCATCAATATAAAGTCTCGCATAATCCTCAGCTCTGTAGGTAGACTTCACAGGGATAAAGTGAGCAGACTTAGTCAATCTGTCAACAATAACCCATATGGAGTCATGCTGCTTTCTAGTCCTCGGAAGACCAACCACGAAGTCCATATTAATGGACTCCCACTTCTAAGTTAGATCCTCAATAATCTGAGTCAGACCACTAGGCTTAAGATCCTCTATCTTAACCTGCTAACAATTTGGACACATAGACACATATTCTGCAATGTGCTTTTTCATGCCATCCCACCAATAGATCTGCTTAAAAGCATGATACATTTTGGTAAACCTGGATGTATGGAATATCAGGAACCATGGGCCTTTGCAACAATCCTGGTCCGTAAATCATCCACATCTAGTACACAGGCTGTCCTGGTATCTAAGTATGCCATCACCTCCCAAAGTGAAAGACTCATTCATTTTTAACAACACTGAGTCCTTCAGCTCCATCAACACAGGATAAAGATGCTGACCCTTCTTGACTTCAACTACCAAGGATGATTCAGAACTAGGATGAACTAAAACACCCCCACTAGTAGAGTCAACCAATCGTACACCCAGTCTGGCCAGTCTGTGTACCTCTTTTGCGAACTCCTTCTTCTCATCCTCAACATGGGTTGTACTCCCCATGCTCATCCTGCTCAAAGCATCAACCACAACATTAGCCTTACTTGAATGGTAGTGCACATTCTTATCATAATCCTTCAACAGCTCCAACCATCTCTGCTGACGTAGATTTAACTCTCTCTATGTGAATACGTACTGGAGACTGTTATGATCTTTGAACACATCCACATGAACTCCATGCAGATAATGCCTCCACAACTTCAGTGCAAATATCACAGCTGCCAACTCCAAGTCATGAGTGGGATAATTCTTCTCATGAACCTTGAGCTGTCTGGAAGCATAGGCTATTACCTTACCAGTCTGCATAAGAACACAACCCAAACATGTCACCGGTGGCTAATACCTTCTCGAGACTATCGAACCTGAAATCCACTTTCCATCGCTCTTTTTAGGTTGGCATAATATAGAGGAGTTGGCCAGATACGGGTCGAAGCCCTGCCTCGAAAAAGTCAGGACTTTTGGGCCGGCTTGGAGACATCAGAGGAAGACCATAGATGCATCACAATAGACAGTGTAATTATTACCACACTTAAGCAGAGTAAGCACCGGGCTGAAGTGAGTCTGTCCTTGAGCTCCTTGAAACTCTTCTCACAAGTCTCTGTCCAATAAAACTTGGCTTTCTTCTTCGTTAAAGCTATCAGTGGGGCAGCAATGGAAGAAAAGCCCTCCACAAACCTGCGGTATTAACCAGCCAATCCCAGAAACCTATTGATGTCAGTGGGAGTAAGGGGCTTTGGTTAGTTCTTAACAGCTTCAGTCTTCATGGGGTCCACCTCTACACCTTGATCGGACACCACATGACCCAGGAAGGTCACTGATCGCAGCCAGAATTCTCACTTGCTAAATTTGGCATACAACTGATGTTGTCTAAGTACCTGTAAGGTTAGTCTCAAATGTTGTTCATGCTCTCCCTTGGTCTTAGAGTAGATGAGAATGTCATCAATGAATACTATGACGAAAGATTCAAGGTATTCACGGAAGACTCTGTTCATGAGATCCATAAATACAGCAGGTGCATTCGTGAGACCAAATGACATAACTAAGAACTCATAATCACTATAACGGGTACGAAAGGCTCCCTTTGGGACATCTCCATCCCTAACCGTAAGCTGATGGTACCCTGAACGCAGATTAATCTTAGAGAAAATTCTAGACCCTTGGAGCTGGTCGAACAAAGCATCTATTCTGGGATGTGGATACTTATTCTTTATAGTGACTTTGTTGAGCTGCCGATAATCGATAGACATTTTTAGGGTTCTATCTTTCTTCTTTACAAACAACACTGGAGCGCCCCACGGGGATATGCTCAGCTGATGAAACCCTTATCAGTGACATCTTTTAACTGCAGCTTCAACTCTTCGAGTTCTGCTGGATCCATCTATAAAGAGGAATTGAGATTGGTTTAGTATCGGTTTCTAAGTAGATACAAAAGTCAATCTCTCGAAGGGGAGGGACTCCAGGCAAATCTTAAGAAAACACATCTAGGAAGTCATTCACTACAGGCATTGAGTCTATGGAAGGAATGTCATGATCTAAATCATTAACACTCAGAAGATGACATAGTAACCCCTTGGACATCATTTTATTCGCCTTAAGATTTGAAATCAAAAGATTAGGACGAATCAAATTTTACCCCTCTCGGACTAACTCTTCTTCATTAGGAGAAGCAAAATCTCACCACTGTACTACGATAGCCCAAGCAAGCATAACAACTGTGAAGCCAGTCCATGCTAAGAATAACATCAAAATCATGCATGGGTAGTTCAACCAAGTCCGCACACATAGTCCTACCACATACAACTATTGGACAATCCTTGTATACTCTATCAGTTCTTACACTTTCTCGTAAAGGTTTACTAACCACTATAGGATAATGTAGAACTTCAGGTAGTATTTCAAAAGTAAGAGCAAGCAGACTAGTCAAAAAGGAAAGAGTAGACCCTGGATCAAGTAGAGAATAAACAGAAGTTGAGAATACTTGCAGCATACCTGTGACCACATCAGTGGACTTATCCTGCTCCTCCCTGCCCTTCATGTCATAGAATCTGTTCCTCTTGGGAGGCTCGGCTGCTGCTTCACTCTGTGGGTTAGGCCTAGTCTGAGCGTTACCTCCAGCCTGACCTCTGTTTTGTGGACAGTCTCTGACCATGTGTCCACTCTTACCACAACCAAAGCAGGCATTAGTGCCCTTTTGCACTCTCAACTGTGAGCTCGGCCACACTTAGCACAGTTCTTCTTAGGAAGCTTCATCTCACCGCCATTGCCCCTCTTGGGTTCAAGTTTGCCTCCTCTATGTGATGTACTCCTCTGAGAGTTAGAATTCCCAAAATCTGTTGCCCCTTGCTGAACCTGGGCTGCTCACGGATAACAAAATTGTTTCCGTGGCCTCTATGGCTGGGACCTGCCTGATCTTGAGTCCTAGGCCTCCTAACATCACGAACACCTCTCTTCTTGCGGCTGTCCTCTACCTGCTGGACATGCACCATCAAACTGGAACGGTCCATATTATCATGGAGCATCGCAGACCGACACTCCTCCTCCAGGTCTCCATTGGTTCCTGTGAGGAACCTGCTCATCTCATCCCTGCTGTTTGAAACCAGGGAAGTAGCATACCTGGATAATTTCAAGAAAGATCAGTACGCTCCTCATTCTTGCTGTTAAATACTAAGGAAAATAACATACCTTTATAGCTTAACGAACTTCAGGGAATACTCCCTAACCGTCATAGAGCCTTGTTTAAGGTTGATGAACTCCTCAACCTTGGCATCCATAATCTCTCTGGGGAAGAACCTCTATAGAAATGCGTTCTTGAACAACTTCCAAGTGACTGGCACTTCAACCAAAACACGACTATCTTGCCACATCTTGCACCAAGCTGTGCAACATCCTTGAGCTGGTAGGAAGCCATCTCAGCCTTCGTAGTATCTGTGTCCCCTATAGCCACAAGAATCTTATGTACTTCATCCAGAAACTCCTGAGGATCCTCTGATGTCCTAGACCCTATGAAAATAGGAGGGTTCATCCTCGTGAAGTCTCACAGCCTGTCAGCCATGCTGCGTACCGGTGGGTTCTCTCTTTGAACCTCCTGCCGGTAGACTTGGGAAGTTGTAGCCTGAGCTAGCATCGTAATGGACTGTGCCATCTGAGCCAAAGATTCCCTCACTTCAGCATCTGTCAACCCAACTGGGTTAACTGGCATGGCCACTCGTTCAGCTGGAGCCTGAGTCGGACTATGATTACCCCTAGCAGCTGCTTCTCCCCTCCTGTGACCCTTAGCTCTCCAAGTGTTCATTCTATGAAAAACAACAAGGATTGATGTTCTACACTCTCATAACACAAAGAAATGAGACATTAGGAAAAGCACGATAAGATCAAAATTTTCCTACGCATCATGTAGTCTCTAATCCAGGATACTGGTGCACTTCACTACCATGACTTAGAAACTACTCAATGTGATTGATGTGAACTTATATTCCTCGAAATTTAACCTAGCTCTATGATACCAACTTTGTTAGCACCAGAATCTAGACACAGACGAGACCGACGTCGTTGACCTCTCATAGGTCGCATACAAGCCTACTTACGTCATTCTTACTTTACAATGTAAATTTTAGCAGAAAATTTGAAACTTTTTGTTTCTTAACATACTTATAAAAAAACATGCTCAATAATACTTAATTGTTCACCATCAACCATCTAACATTAAGTGATAAGCAACTGAAGAAATACTTCAATTCTTGTTAAGTGTATAATTGTCAAAATGGCACCAATACATAGTCTAAATAAAAATAGGAAAGAAACGCTAGCAGAACATGCTCTACTAGATCAATTCTAAAACAAAGCTAGAATATAAAATAGTAGCATCCTTTTAAGCATGAGTACCTACAAAAACCGGATGAATGTTGGATGTCCAGATAAATGCAGCGACGATCCTGTAGCTCTATCGTCCACCTGTGCCTGCACCTAAAATATTAGAGATTGTATAGGGTTAGTACACACTTGTACAAAGTATGGGTATATGCAAGCACAAACCAAGGACATGAATGAGAAAGAAAATCTCTTTCCTAAAAACATGATTTTTGGAAGTCAAGTCAGTGGACTTGCCAAATTGAGATTCGGAAAGTTCCCAAATTTAGATTAGAAAAGTCAATGAGCTTTCCAAATTGGGATTAGGAAAGTCAGTGAGCTTTCCAGATTTGGAATAGGAAAGTTATGCCATGAGAATAACATACATCATACTTTTCATATTTGCACACATCACATAACATTTACACATAGCACATATCGTATAACTTACAACACACTTTGAACGTAGCACATAACTTCTTCAATATCATTCATTCATATGCCATGAGACCTCGAAATCATGGAATTAACATTAAGACATCCCTGAAATGAGGGCTCAAAAGATGGGACTTCAACTAGGGGAGTCTTTATTAGCAAACACAGAGTCTGCTTCGCTCATTCATACGTACTCCATTTCATTTCATTCACAGGCCAGTGTAAAGACCAGCTATACCTAGGATATAGTTTAAGCCTTTCATTAGGTTCGTTGTGCAATGACCAAGAATGACCTAATGTCATTACTTGAATCTAACTCACCTTTTGATTATCCTATCCTAACACCTTTGGTATCATTCATTTCATTATGTGCATCATTTGAGGCTGGCCTCATTTATTCATTGGGAACTTTAACTTTAACCGACATAGATCATGTGAGCATCATGAAATCCATTATGTGCATCATTTGAGGCTGGCCTAATTCATTCATTGGGAACTTTAACTTTAACCGACATAGATCATGTGAGCATCATTAAATCCATTGTCTCCCCCATACGGAAAAGAGGTGGAACTAAAGTGACCCATAACATGCTAGCATACATGGGAATTTAACCCCGCCATATCCCTATATTGGCTGTATAGGTTCGAAGACTAGGAGATATAAGGAGACCCATACCCGGCAAGCCGGACAGTCTCATCTCATGAGAGTTACGTGAACCTCCGCCCTTCCCGAAAGAAGGCATCAGCGCTCATAGCTAGCCTATCGGTGCTCAGTATAAAGTTCCATTACATTCAACTCATACGTCATGGAAGCTGGATTCTAGTATAAGGACATCATAGCTCATTAGATGATTTCTCATCTCATCATTAGTATTAAGTGTGTTAAGCTCAATACTATCATTAGAGTGTTCATAGAGACTTATCTCTTCATTATCTTACACTCTCATAGGTGAGTACGTATTGGTAACATTTACTTAGGCGCATTTAAGATTGCTCTCATCATTTACATTAGACTCATATCATGTTGTCACCACATTCATTATCATTAGCACCTTTACTTTTCATTGTTACTCACCTCTTATTACGTAAATGTTCATTTCATCATATGCCAATGCACTTGGCCATTTAGTGTGTTTCGCACCGTTACTTAACCCTTCTAGGGTTTCATCATTTCATTGTTCATCTCATCATATGCCAATGCACTTGGCCATTAAGTGTATCTTACACTCATACTTAACCCTTCTAGGGTTCATCATTTCATTACATACATCTTACGTTGACTTACTTTTGAACGTATGTTAGACTTATGTGTCTATATATACAAGCCATGGGGATTCATTCATAGTTCGTTAAGTGATTCATACATTCCATAGATTATGTTGTACATGACTTATGTATCTTGTATATATGCGAAGATCTTGATTTGATCTAAGTAGGTGGCATTATTCTTTGATATTTTGTTCACGTATGACTTATGTATCATTACGGAAGTTTGGGCAAGGAAACCCAAATTTGAATCTCTTGGATAACACTTTACATTTTCATTGATTTTATTTTTAATCTCCATGATATTGGGATTCTAGATTAAACCCCAATATTAATAATATATCCTTAATTATCTACGTAGTTTTCCTCTTAAATTGGCTGAAGGGTTGTGGGTTCGAACCCCCACAACCCCTTTTTATTTTTCATTAACATCACATTAATCACTTTCTCCCAAACCAAGAGGTTGTGGGATCAAACCCCCACAACCTCTTTTATTTTTGTTATTTGTTTCGCTGTAATAGGGAGGTTGTGGGTTCGAACCCCCACCATCCTCCTTATTTTAATTTAAATTCACTAGAGGCTGTGAGGTGGTAGGATTGAACCCCACAACCTCCTATTTTTTTATATTTAAATTTCTCTAGGCTAAGCGTTTTTGGAAGTGAGGTTGTGGGATCAAGCCCCCACAACCTCACCTCATTTTTCTTAATTAATTTTGCTCCCTCCTTTCTATCCCTGAGGTTGTGGGTTCGATTCCCCCGCCTTACACTTTTTTTTTCTTTAATTATGTTCTTTCACTCGCTACTTGGAGGTCGTGGGTTCGATTCCTACGCCTCCCATTTAATTTAATTAAATCATTACTCTCATTTCTCAAACCATTAAACAGATTTAATTCCCCCCTGCCCCATTTTCTTTTCCTTTCTCGAGAAAACCAGTAGTTAAAGGGTGAGGTCACAGGTTCGAATCCTGGTGGCCTCACCTCTTTTAAATGTATTAAATTTCCCGATTTCAACACCATTTTTGAACTAAATTTAAAAGTACACTAAGCTGGAAATTTATTCAAAATATTTAGCTTCCATTCATCAACCATTTCATGTTAGTTTCATAAGGAATTTCACCAAGCATTTAGTGTGTAGTTAGGTGTAGTTTACGGCTTACATTAGTCAAGCGTTTTCACTCAAAATTTGTAAAATCGCACACCATATGAATATCACATTGGGCAGAACTTTAGCACATAAAATACAAGAAACAACATGCCTTTACACGTCGCAAAACAGTGACTACTTCACTGCCACACGTTGCACTCACACATCACCTTTTTCACATCATTTCGAACAACATAATCATTATTCACACAATTTCGAACATGCATACTTAAAAATAAACATCACAAAAACATATTTCATCCCTACTTTGTACCAGCAAGCATACCCAACCTGAAGTTCAATGGGAGCTAATGACAGTGACAAGCAAAAGAGGAACAATCCTAGTTTTCAGAATGATTATCTTGAATCTTAAGGGGTCTCTTGGGAAAGGGACCAAGAGGAAAGAAGCCCATACCTTAATTTGCTTGTTCAAATGTGAAGTTGCTTCCCAAAACCCTCTCCAAAATCAGTTCAAGCTTCCTCAACGTCCACACAATTCGACAGACAACTTCTCTTTGCCTTAACGTTTTGGTTACTTTGTTTTTCTTAAAATTTCATGTGAGTTCTTCAATTGTGAAGAAATCTTGATGTATTTTAAGTTCTTCACCTTTATTTTGGTACAGAACAAACGTGAAAGAGAGTTTTTGTGCGTGGAGAGGTGATAGACGTGAGAGAGTGAACGTGTGATTGTTGTTTAGGATTAGAGGATGACTTAGTCAATTTAGGACTCTCCTTAACAAAGAAAAATCTGATTTATTCAATTATACGTGACAGGGCCATTTTGCCCTTACAAAAAAAATCATATTTTAATTGATAATTCAATCATCAATTCATTGCCTCCAATGGGGCTCGAACCTGAGTGACATCCTTTCGCGAAAAAAGGTCACTTCAGGTCGACCCAACCCGAATTGATTCTTTAAATTAATTAATTAATTAATTAATTAATTAATTCCTTAGGGTAATTACAATATTGCGTTTGCCCTGGAAAATACCATTTTACCCCTGGGCCCTCAAAACATAAGATTTCTTCTTTTTAAGTCCGGTAAAGACTCCTTCGATTAAAACTTCATTTTCGAAAGCCTTACTTTGTTTGTTACAACCTTTCCAAGCTCAAATAACTCCCTAAGTTAGTTGGCTTTGTCATAGTAAGGGTTCTGAGGTCTGGTTCTACGCGTATTAATCCGTGTGAACCTTGGTCTTATCGCCGGCATTCTTGACACCTTAAGTATTTATCTTATTCATTTGTAGGGTTGTTACACTTGACCACAAGGTTTGTAGTTTGAGAAATAAGGAAATTGCTTCATTAAAAGTTTTGTGGTGGAGTCAGTCCGTAGAGGGAGCTACTTAGGAAGCAGAAGCAACCATCATGACCAAGCCTCCTCACCTCTATCTTTCTTGTTGTGTTTCATCTTGAGGCAATAGTTCCTCTCCAATGTATCAATTTATTCTTACGTATTTTAGCATTAGGATCATGTTACCTCAATTACATCATATTCAAACATATTTGCATGTTCATGGAACTTAGTTCAGTTAGATATCAGCTTCTAGTATTCAGTCGATAAGTGAGATAAATTTTTCTTCATTTGTAATTGAACCATTATCACTAATTTAGCGACTTAATAAAATAAATTATGCTACTAAAGGGAGATTATAATCTATGTAGTAAATAATTGAATTAAATAAATAAATTGAATAATTTGAAGGTATTTTAGTAAAATAATGGATCATAATTGACATTTCAATGTCCAACGTGAAAAATTATGTAAATAAAAATGAAACAATATATATATAT
>NC_028641.1:63290942-63376738 GCF_001406875.1 Solanum pennellii
ATATATGAAGAGAACCCTATGAAAGTTGTGACTTTTATTAAAAAAATTGTGACTTTCGTGAAGAGTTGTGACTTTCGTGAAGAGTTGCGACTTTTATGAAGAGTTGTGACTTTTATGAAAAGTTGCTACTTTTATAAAAAGTTGCGAGTTTTAGGAAAAGTTGTGACTTTTGTGAAGGGTTATGACATTTTCAATAAGGCACAATTAGAATAACCAATAGTATCATTTGATGTCTATAAATTGAGGGATTTCCCCTCATTTTAAAAAAATGAAAATTCTGAACTTCTTCTTCTTCTTCTTCTGCACACAATTAAATAATTGTGTACTCTGATCCTTCTGAGTGGTTCACTGACACATTATTTTTGTACGAATACACTAGTAAACAAAATTGTTTTATCTCAGTCTATTTCTTCAAACCTTAGGTTATAGAGGAGAATAATTTTTAAAGGGAATAATGTGCATTCCGTAGAATTGATTTTTTTACTTTTGTTTCATTCTATTGTTACAGATGGTGGTATGCTTTTTACGGTCATCGATTTATGCTTATGTTATATTTATTTTTTTGAGTACATGTTTTAAACTTTGTTATTTATGTTTTTACTTTTAATCATATGTTGAAGTAAATATATGTCAATCAAGAATTTGACGTAATCATTAGACTATTAGTGTCATGTATATTAAAATTCTTATAATTTTATGCTAAACACTTTGATTTTTATGTAGTTTTCAGTGGCTAAAGATAAATGGGATGTCCAAGAAAACACTTTTCATTCTTCAGAAGTTATGGTTGTTTCACACTACCTTAGAATATTAGTTATTCAATATTCTATCTTATGAGTCATTCAATCAATTAGTGACATCCAAAAAGAAAGGAATGTAATTAGACGGTATGTATTAATTGTACTCAACCTTAATCAAATGTTTGGGGTTCAAATGTTGGATTAGAGTGAATAAATTACTCCTCAAAGTAGGATGAATCCATAACGATCAAATCTTAAAAAAATAATTTTCTCCTTACAAAAATTAGATTAAAAATCGCAAAGAAATAAATAGAATTATGAGCATATTCATGGAAACATAAACAACAAAATATGTCTTTTTGCTATCGAAGTAGTGTCATTGACTGTGAATGGTTTTGCATAAGGGACTTGTCAAGACATCATTTAACTCAAATTATTTGAGCTACATATGTTATTTCATTGAACTCAAAGAGATTTCCTTATAAATTGTAATTAACATATAAAGTACACAACTAGTTATATAAGATGTATAGTATTAAGATTCTTTATATAGAGGCCTTGATTAGGAGTAAAACTCTCGCATTAATGAATAAAATGTTTGTTTAAATTTTCAAAAATACAAATATAGAAAATGAAACAATTACATATATTTTCTATAGACTTTGATGATAAAATACCACAGTAATGTGAAGAAATAAAAACAAAATACATAAACACTTACAATCAAATCTTTTTTCGTTTTAAGATAAAAAAATTTCATTTCATCTTTGAATAAAATATTCTTTACAATTTATCGTAGTGTTATACCCACTTGAAAAAACTTACATTATCAAATGTTGAGAAGTAGATTATTGAAATAGTTCACCGCCGCGCGAATCGCAGGAAATTTACCTAATTTGAAATAAATAAGCTTAGCAATAAATGAAAAAATGATTAAAAAAAGACCACTATAGATTTCTTAATTTTGGATAGTAACATATTAGATGGCTCTATGAGAATTGAGTTTGTTAACCATCTGGCTGTTTGACGGATTCCAGTAAATATAAGGGTGTCCAAATTAATACATCAAAACAAAGCCTACGATTTTGGAACTTATATGGAGGTCAAATTTCAATTTTAAAAACACATAAATTATGTTGAAAAAGGTATAAAAAATTATGTTGTACTGTAAAACCTAAGCCTTGCAAAACTCATGTTGCGTGAGACAAAAGATCAATTTCTAAAACAACATAACATCCTCTAAAAGATATAATAAGTTTTGTTGTATTGCATAACTTAATTCCTACAAAAGTTTATCTCTACTTTGAAAAATATTTTCTAAACTTATGTATGACAAGCTATGTCTTAAATATACTACACAACTTATGTTACACAACATAATTACTACATAACTTATCTGGAGCGAGATATAAGTTCTCTTAACTTTCGTCTTAATTTAATAAAATATATTATGTTCAATTTGATTATATGGTATTATAATGTAGGTGAGGCTCGCTAATAACAATCCCTGAATTTTGCGTCAAAGAATTGTTATCTCTATTCCAAGTTGAAGCCACAAATATCATCATAATAAATATTTTGCATCATTGCTCAAAACTTTCAGCATAAATGTGTTCAGCTAGATATATGAATTTTGTTGGATAACACTGTCACACTCTTTTTGTCAGATTTTTCCAATTAAAATAACGTTATTGTGAGGAGATTATTTTATTTACTGAAATAGAGTCGTCACTTAGAATTGAGTTATGATGTTCCAAGTCATATTTTTAAAGCTCTAATGAAACAAAATGACTATTTGCATTAGTCAATGACAACAATGGATATGGTAAGGAATTCGATTGATGCATTAAAAGGTGTGAGGTACTCTTGAATCACGTAGTTCTAACACAATAGATTTTATCAACTTATAGTTGGCACAAATTAGTGCTGGACAAATCAAATTATTAATTATTCCCATGGCTTGCTTAACTAAATCAATTTGATAAGTCCTAAACAAATATGTAAAGTTACAACAATGACCTCGATATACACCGGTTAGAACGCATAAATGTGACCTCACTTTGTATAATACATCCTAAATTTAAGCCTATTCGTCTTTGTTAAACTAAAGGTTATTATATTATTAAATGTGTGTAGGTGAAGACACATAAATATTACCTTGTAATTTTAATTATATTTCCTTCTTTGATACGCGAAGTTGCGACCTCATGTAAGAGGATATATTATATGTGTCCTCATTAGATCTTAAGACTTATGACACATTTATTCTACTATGTTGGGAAAACTATTTTTCCCTTTTCTCTCATTTGTTTTATCGATCGCAACTGGCGTTGAATAAAAAAAAATAATCTTACCATTTATATTGTCATTAAGTAATTAAAGCCTTAGATTTCTTTATCGAGTCAAATTTTCTATTGTTGACATATGTGTTCAATATAATCAAAAGCCTAATGCATTATTAGCACTAAATAAACTGACTACCTTGACCCTTATTTGCAAAAATAATCAAACAAAAGTTATAGTGAACTACTCCCAAATAATCCAAACAAAATAGTTCACTTTAAACCTAAAATCAACTAAGAAAAACCTGACATATTATTAGAAAAAATAGAAGCACACCAACCCTGAATATGACTTATTTTTGTATTATCATCTACACGACCAAAATTGTATATAAGCAAGATAAACAAACAATCATTCATATTATAAATATCATAAGAGTCTACAACCTTAACTAACAAGTTTATCTATTCATGCTAGAAATGAAAAATACAAGATAAAATATATTGCGATAATACTGTGGGTTAACTAGCACACAATCACAAGCAAATAAAATAGAAGTGAAAAATAACACAAGGATTAAACAAGGTTAGGCTAGACTAACCCTCAAAGCAAAAAAGTAGATAGAGTTTTTCACTATGAAAGATAGAAGAAGTGTACAATCCTTTAGAATCTTCAACGAATATCCTATATATAGATCCCAAGTAGTCTCAAACATATAAGGAAAAGGTCATCCTAATCCTTAAAGGGAATTATATTTCTTTTCCAGATCTATAGAACAAAGACTGTTCTAAACAAATAGGGATTACAAATTATTATGGAAAAAATCAAGACATAATTTAGAAAATGTAATAACAAATATAATTAAAGACTAAACAAAGAATAAGATGCAAACTTATTGAGTCAAAATGACCACGGAAGTGTACGCAACCATACAAATATTACATAATTTTTAGTCCAGATATCATACCCACGAAGACTTTTCAATCAACTATTACGAACTTAAACTAATTAATGTTCAACCTTAAGTGCCAAACTTCAGAAACAAAAAATTCGACCATGCTGCCGCACAGGTTGGCACACTGCACGCCCTAAAAGGGTACTATGTAGCGCACTGCTTTAGGCCTTTTTGAGTCAAAAGTATATCAAATCAAAGTACAAGATGATTACCTTAGATATAAATTATATGAGAAGAAAAAAATAAGAAGTTAAGTATTTTGCAAAAGAAGTCTGGACATTCCATTTTTTGAATAGATCGTTGTAGACCAAATAATAGTTTAACATTTGAATGTAAATAAACGAAATTTTAGTCTTAACACCAAATTATTTGCTTAACTTTCAGACCCATCAATACAAATGAAAATATTGTGCAATCTTCTGTCAACAAAGAAAATTACTTATTGTCTTCAAAATATTTAGCCACATAAACACACTGAAGGCCATAAAAGACTTATCAAATAGAAACAAATTATTTCTTGTTGGGATGAGAACCTTCTCCTTCATGGACAACGTGAACTTGTAAGTAAAGTTCATTGTTGTGTTTCTCTCTCACGAATTCACAAATGCACGTATCTTTTTCCTCCACAAGGTTCCACTTACATAAATCATGCCACCCTCCAATTAGCCATATTCTACTGTCCTGTCAAATCTTGAGTTTTGCCTCAAATTCTCTACCAGCGGAGTCACGAATGGTCATGCATGAAGGGAGTTCAAGTTGGTAATCTCTCACCACATCAGCCGGAACGTACTACAATTAGAAAAAAACACTTTGTTAAATGAAAATATTATAAGAATGAACTATAAAGTTATCAAATAAAATAGTTATATGTTAATAATTACCAGATGATTTCTCCTATTTGGGCGTATTTTTGTCACAAAGAAAGCATTTTTTTGGCTTAGTTCCACCTCCACTTCTGAATATATCTGTAGCAAATTGTCTCCTTAAATATATCATGACAATAATATGAATACAAAAATGTCTAAATAATGATAGATGTCAGTTTTGTGGTAACATAAATAATAAGAGAATTGAATTGCATAGAAAATGAAACATAAGAGTATATTTAAAGATATTTAATTTTTGTTTACCTTTTGAACGTGTTGTCATTTTTTTTAACATGCCAGTTCTTTCTTTATCTTCCTCGCCTTCTTTGTATTCATCAGGTTCTTCTTCCTTTTCACCTTCTTCTTCTGGAACATCTTCCCTATTTTCATATTCCTTTTGTTCATCCTCCTTTTCTTCTACTAGGGTATTCTCATCCATAACATCGAAAGAAGAAATGTTCTTGCTATCTCTAGCCCTAGTATTCTCCTTTGGATCCACACTCTTTTGATGTTCAACATTCATTTCCTCTACTTCCTCCTCCTTCACATTAATTTTTAAACTCCCAACTCCTTTCTTTACACATCCATTTCTTCCAAGTAGTGTAAAGTCAAAAATTCTAGTTCCATCAAAGTCAAAAATAAAGAAGTCTCCAAGCTCTACGATGTTGTCCTTAATGATTTTTTCCCATCCATATTCAAAATAAATATCTTTTCCTGCTTTGGTTACCCCTATAGGCCACATATTTCCAAACCGATCCCTAAGGAAAATGTTGCTAGGTAATATTCCATCCATGTAATCGGTATAAGCTGTAGGAAGTTTCTGTGAAGAAAAAAAGCTTCACTTTTGAAAAACTAAATGCAGAAGAACATTAATTTATTAAATCACATTGCTAATGTCATAGAAGCAAACAAGTTTCAGATGATAAAATATTTCAGATAAACACAAAGTTTGAGACTTTTGTTGTTAGAATTCAAGAGTCTAGCTATAACAGAAAGGATAAAATGTAATGTATGGCATTTTCAAAGTTTTATCATACAAGTACTTCGTTCAACCCTCATAATATTGTTAGTTTTGAATAAAATATGCAATCTCTATCATTGATGGACTAAATTAAACATAATACTTATAAAAAAAGTAGGTATTTAACATATATAGAAAAACATATCAAATTTATTTGCACAACAAAAGGGCTCTTATCAACCTTTTACTTTCCCTGCCCTTATTCAAAATACTTATATTAAAAAACTATTGATTGAAAAGTTTTAATAAAAAGATTCAACAACAATTATAGATCAAATACATGAAGATAAGAACAAAAACTAAGATGAAAGGGAAAGAACAATTAAAAAAAAAATAACATGAGGCATCCATGTTTTTCAGATCTGAATCTCAACAAATCCTTCCCCTCCACTATATATATTCGCTGCTTACATATATCTAAAAAGAAGAAAAAGTTACATCATAGACCATAAGGGGGGGGGAGTAGACTTACCAACCGTTTTCCATTGGTTTCAGGGATAAATACCTTGAAGAATCCCATGTTCATTTTGATTGTTAAGATTTAGGAGGAGAGCACAATTGAAGCACAACCTATAAACCCTAAAAGTTAATAGGATTGAAAAAAAAGTTTATCATCGATTACATTAAGCCTGTTAAGTGGGTTATGTCATGTTTGACCGGCCCATTAAGAAATTCACTGTATTCCAACCCTGAGCTGGGCTGGATCACAAATAATTGCGTCGATCTAGGATCAACAGTGCAAGACTTTTGTTTGGATCTGCCCACAATCCATTAGCCCAAATTTTTGGGCCAATTGGTCCAGGTTCTAGTGGACCGAACGGACCGTGTCATTGTATAATTATTATTTATTTTTCTCAATGTTTATTAATTGGAATGTTTGTTTCAATTATCAATAAAGTATATTCTTAACTATTTAATTTTGAAATAATTATAAAGATTTATAGTAATAAAATACTTATATTATATTATATGTATACTGAAAATGTATACCAAATACACCTAAAATATACTAGGTATTATAATATATACTTACAGTGTATACTAAATATACACACAATATATTGTCTACCATCATAGAGAATATTTAAATTATACTATTTATACACACTTATAGTGGATACCAAATATACACACAATATTATATCTATCATAATATTAATAATATATAAAATACATAAAAGTTAAAATACATAAAAGTTATAACATAGGACTTAAAAGATACTAAAATAAAAGTATTTTGAATTTTATATGTCAATACTGTTTTAAGTAATATTTGCTAACATTATTTTTTCAAGTATTTACTTATTATAGAGATTTCACATTTCATTTTAAATAAATGGTTCTGTAAAGTAACTAAAATATATTTAATTGGATTTATATAAATTTATAAAAATGAAATAAAGAAATGCAAAGATTCAATAAACCTTTGACTTTATTGATATATCGTTAATAGTAATAATTTCTCCTCCTCCTCCTCATTTTTATTCTTCCTTGTCCTTCTCCTTCTCCTTCTCCTTCCTCTTCTTCTTCCTTTTCTTCATCCCATTTAGATCATATTCTGCATTTATATTTTTTGTACATATTTTACATTTATTTTATAGTATAAACTATAAACTATAAAATGTATTTAATATGAGAGTTTAATACATGAGAAATGTCAAAATCAAATACTAATTTGAATGTAACTATGTCTGAAATAAACCTCTAACCTCACTAGATGTGCTGGGACATGCCCCATCACAATCTTGAAAGCATTGAAAACTAAAGACTAAAAAGCAAGGGAAGATAATAATGTCACTCTTCCTCGAAAAATGAGGACTCACCACTACTGCTGAACTGAAAATCGGGAATAGATATATGATTGATCTGGAAGCTGAGAACCTGAACCGACATTATGAGAAGATTTAGCGCAAAGTATGCATCAATACTTGAAGTACTCAGCATGTAGGATACAGTAAACCTGAAATAAATATGGAAATTATAAAGTAATAAAGCAATAGTATAATCTAATAATGATATAGAAACTCAATACTGAGCTAACTAAATGAATTACATGTTCAGACTGAATAGTGTGTATACTGACATATGGTCAATACAATAAAATGTGGGATTGGAATGTGGGAGATATTCATAACCGATAATAATATCACATGAGCTAAATGTGCGGTCCAATGTATACGCCCCATCGAGAGGACCCAATACAACCGGCAAAAGGTGTACATGCATGATAGAGTGATCACTGAAATGATGCCAACCGAGATGACTTACAACCTACGTTACTAGTAGTTCGTGGACTAATTGAGTACGCTGAAACCTAGTCTAACTTGGTATTATACTGAGGCCAATAAATTAAATCATTAACATATTATGACTAAACTTCGGTTATACAGTGGATATCTCAAAACTTACATGCAAACTAAAAATTCAACAATTAATGTACTCATGATACATTCATAACTAAGGCATGTATAACTAAATACTGAAATATCTGACCTAGTAATGTTTTATTCAAGGACTAGAGAAATACATAGCTAGGGTTAAAAAATACATGCAAGAACTTAATTAATAACATCATAATATGATTGCGAACATTAATTAAACTAATTTATGAAAATCTATTGAAATTCTAGAAACCATAGGCTCAATTGATAGTAGCGAATCAAGAATATGACTGAAATTTATCTACCTAATGGGAGAAAGGAAACCACTAGTGAAATATCATATATCTGGTGATGAATTCCAAAGAGAAATCTTTTGAATTCAGGGCTGGAACAAATGGAATCTTGTCGCGTTCTTGAACAAGGGTTTTGTCGCCTCTTTCTTCTCTCTAGGTTCTAATTTTATAAATTTTCATGAAAGATTTGACGTACATAAGTTTTAGTTATGTTTCTACGCTATCACTAACAAAAACCACGTAGTTTACGATTACAACGACGTATTGTAGGTGTCCAACCAAATAGAAGAAAACTAAAATACCCCTAACCTAAAGCAGTAGACGGGCAGACAATGAGCCATACCACGGTTCGTGTATAGGACCACGAACACTGAAGAATCCCCTGATCTTCATTTGTTCCGATGGTCTGATGTTCCCAGATAACAGACGCTCCCACAGACCGTGAAGGTGTCCTTGGTCTTCACTGTTCTAGGTAGTCTAAGGGATTGTCCGCAGGGGGGGGGGCTACTACCTAACTTCCACGGGCCCTCCCACCGTCCGCGTGAAGGACAACAGACTGCATAAGTTTCTACGGTCTTGATGTAGACCTAGGGGTCTGGGAAAATGTTAGTGGGTCCACTGTTTGACTCACCAAGAACATCACTACGACCTCTTGTCGAGACCACAACCGATGAAGGGTCCCGTGGGTGGATCCTTGGCCAGGTAGAGTCGAACTCTAGACCACGAGCAGGTCTATAGACCATGTAACCTATCACGGTCGGTGACCACTATGGTGGTTCACTTATATAGGAAAGTTTTTTTTAAAAAATTGGGTCTGATTTCCGAGGTGTTATATAAGCCTCCAAAGTTCTAGTAAAAAATCCTTGTATGATATCGCTAATGTTACTTAGGTTCACTTTTAAAAATAACTCTAACACAAGACTTTGCTCGCAAAAGCAAAACACAAATAAAATGTGACTCTCTATTTTGTGAACCAACCTTCACTTATGTGATTGTTGAGCCAACGAGCAATTCTGCACAAATATGATGGTCATTACTCGACCCTTCGTGGATCTGAGCTGACCTTCGTTAACAAGAAGTTTATGAAAGAGTCGACCCATTGCTAAAGCCAGGCATAACTGACATTTATGTATTCTGCCTAATCTCTAATCTTTGAATGGACCCGCTAGATTCGTTGGAACGCATTACACACAAAATACATATACAACTTGACCAAACATGCCATTTCAGACATAATTGAACAATCAGAATAGAAATCCTAAATTTTCTTGACCTGATCACCATAATGAACAAACACAACACTTAAAAAGTGTAAAACAAGCTTGAGACCTCTGAAATTCAACCAAAACCTTCTTCAAGCCTTAAATCATCCCTCTATCCAATGGAACCCTAAAAAATCTAATACGAGCATCTGAACCCCAAATGTTGACTACAGTCAATTCAAACACTAAAATTTAAAAAAAATTTAACTTAGGACCTCAAATCCATGAAAAGAGTATGAATCTGAAACCGAGAACTCTCTTGAGCTAATTTACTTATTTCCGGACTATTGGATTTAATAGAATTCAATTCTGGGACTATTGAAATTCACAGAAACCAGTTCTGAGATCAGAAACTCTAAAAGACACGGAAATCACGTTTCAGAAACTTTATCCTTTTGAACGGAATAATTTTCGTAACGCATATATTCTTACTCATAGTTCAAAACCAAATTCAAAATCCGATCAGAAATTTCTGGGATCGATATAACGAGGGTTTTAATGGATACATAACAAGTATTCAAAAAATGACCTTCCGGGTCACCATGCTTTGGTTGTTAAACTTTAAGACAATTGTAAAATTGACGACAAAACCTTTTTAATTTATAATATTCTTTATAATAAAGAAGAAAATATAAAAGCGAAGGTTTCAAAAATTTGAAGATCTCATAAATTGACCATTTGCATTTCTCCTCTTGTCGTGTATTTTTTGTTTTGAGCAAACAAAAGTTATTTTATTAAATAAGAGTAAGTGGAAGGAAAACGAGTAAAATAGTTACGACATCGAAAATTGTATCGTCACGAATAAGATGGTCAAAATTTATGTAGTCAACAAATTGTCCTACTTAGTTCTGTTATATAGTAAATAATTATATCGTTATCGTCTTTTACTATTATAAAAAAAGATGTAGGATAACAATCATGGCAAAATGTAATGAGTTATTATAACTCAGATAAGTTTTCCTTATTTGAAATTGAACAATTTAGCTGACGGACTGACTTAATAAAAGAAGTGACGCTACCAAAAGCGTTGTGATAAGAGATATAGTAATTTATTGAGTTAATTAATTAAAACTAATAATTTGATAAGGTATTTTAGTTAAATAATGGATCATACTTGATATTTTGATGTCCAAAGTGAAAACGTTATGTAAAAAAATGAAACATTTGAAATAATGAGCTTAGTAATAAATAAGAAAATGAGAAAAAAAGACCACTATAGGTTTTTAAATTTTTGATAATAGCGGACTGAATAGATCTATGAGAATTGAGGTTTTTGACCACTTGACCACTTGAAGGAGCTTTCCGGGTTAATTTAAGGTTGGTCAAATTAACCCGTGAAAATATGACCGAGCTTTAAGAACTTGTATGGAGGTCAAATTGCAATTTCAAAACACATAAATTGTGTCATAAAAGGGATAAAACGTTATGTCATAATGTAAAATCTAATTCCTACAAAACTCATGTTGTGTGAGGCAAAATATCGATTTCTGAAACAACAAGTTATCACTTAAAAGATATAATAAGTTATGTTGTACTACATAACTTAATTCCTACTAAAGCTTATGTTGAGTTAGAAATATATTTTGTAAATTTATGTACAGAGAGTAATGTCTTAAATATAGTACACAATCTATGTAACATAACTTATTACAACATAACTTATCTGGAGCGAGTTATAATTACTCCTAACTTGCGTCTTAATTTAATTAAATATATTTTGTTCAATCTAATATATAGTAAGCATATCCCAAGAATCTTGCATCAAATAAATGTCATCTCTATATCCAAGTTGAAGCCACAATCATCATCATTACTAAGATTTTGCATTATTGGTCAAAAATTTCCACTCACTTGTGTTCATCTAGATATATGATTTTTGTTGGATAACATTCTCACATCCCTTTTTATAAGATTTTTCCAATTAAAATAATGTTATTGTGAGGAGATTATTTTATTTTCCAAAATAGAGTCGTCACCTACAATTGAGTTATGGTGTTCCAAGTCATATTTTTTAAATCTCCAATCAAAGGAAATGACTCTTTGCATTGGTCAATGAAAACAGTGGACAAGGTAAGGAATTTGACTGATCCATTAAAAGGTATGAGGCACTCTTGCATAACATTGTTCAAACACAATCGATTTTATAACTTATAGTTGGCATAAATTAGTGTTGGACAAATCAAATCATAAATATTACTATGCTTGGGTTAGATTGTTCAATTTTATTAGTCTTAACTAACATGCAAAGTTACAACCACGACTTTGATATTCACCGGTTAGAACGCATAAATGTGACCTCGCTTGGTGTATCACATCCTAAATTTAATCCTATTCGTCTTGTTGAAATTAAAGGTTATTATATTATTAAAAGTGTGTAGGTCAAGACACATAAACATTACCTTGTCATTTTAATTATATTTCTTTATTTGATAGAGGAAGTTGCAACCTCATGCAAGATCATATTTAATATGTTTCCCCTTTAGATCTTAAAACTTATGACACATTTATTTTACTATGTTTGAAAAAACTAATCTCTTCCCTTTTCACTCATCTTTTATCGATCGGACTGTTGTTGAAAAAAACAGAGCATCTTACTCTTTAATGAAGTTACTAAGTAATTAAGACCTTAGATTTCTTTCTTGAGTCATATTTTTTATTATTGATGTATGCTTTCAATAAACTCAAAAGTATAATGCATTATTAACAAAAAAACAAGTTGATTACCATTACCCTATTTGCCAAAATAATTAACGAAATGTTATTGTGAGCTACTCTCAAATAATTAAAATTAAATAGTTCACTTAAAACCCAAAAGAAAGTAAGCAAAGCCTGACAAACTATTAGAAAAACTAGATGCATGCCAACCCAAAATATGACCTCTTTTTTTTCAAAGGTCCGATGTTGTAAATAAGATAAACTAACACCAATTCATATTATAAATATCATAATAGCCTACAACATCAATTAATATGTTTATCTATTCATACTAGAAATGAAAAATACAAGATAAAAAATGTTGCAATAATGCAGTGGGTTATTAACTAGCACAAAATTGCATGAGAATAAAATAGAAATGAAAAATAACACAAGGATTAAACGAAGTTGTCACAGCTAGATCCTACACCCATGAGGTGGCCGACACTCGAGAACTAATTTTGGTCCCTAAGTGAACCGTCATCCTAGATGACTAAAAGTGGAAAACTAAATGAAGCTTACAAATCTAAAAGTGAATAAATATTCGATAACTCAAATAAAAAACATTAAACTAAAAGATTTACTCTTAATATAAATAGAATATTCAACTAGGTCAAGTCTTTACAACATTTTCAAAATAATGAACAGAATGCTAAAACGCTATTGTTTATCTATGAAGCCTCTAAATGACAAGATAGATGCCGGGACGAAATCCACAAACATCTTGAGAAAACATAAAAGTAAACGAAATTTTCCATAAGCAATGAGGCTTACCATAGCTAACTCAAACCCCATGTGGTATCAAGGAAGATCCTATTGATGATCTTGAATACTTGCATATTCATCATGAAAGGATGCAGGGCAAAATGACTCAATACGTGGAATGTACGATCACGTCAGGGGAATTCTAAAGCATATCATAAGTTTGAAACTTAAAAAAAAATACTTACTTCTTCTGAAACTTACTCAACTCAAGGAATTATCAAAACTACATAACTTACTAAACTCAGAAGTACGCAAGGATAAGATACTCAACTCAATAATAAGGTTCTTAACTCACTGAAACTCAACTATAAGGTACTCGACACGATGAAGCATAAATCAACTCAAGAGATTCTACTCTATATACTCAACTCAATATAAGGCAACAATAAGAGATTCAATATATGCAAAGCTTTTAAAAATAGCAAGAATTAACTCAATTTATTTAAGAATACAACACACTCAGTTTGTATATATATAATTACAATTATATTTTGTGGAAGTTTGTCTAATCACCAACCAACACTATAAACCTAAGAGATTACACATCGTCTTGTAAATGTTTCCAGAAAACTGTCCTATAGTTTACTCTCATAAAGAACGCCTTAACTAAGTGGATCAGTAGTCTATGCTAAAATGCACTGATTAATCATAAAAAAAATGTATGATCTTTTACTACCCATGATAAATATATGGTTTATGGAGATGTGAGTTATCTAAACTCACACTCATCCCCATATCAGTGCTCAATACTACTCCAAAAATACTTAGCTCATATGTTTACAAATCATAAATTTTCCTTGGATTGAGATAGTTACTCCAAAATCTGTCTCTTCAAAGAGATGGTACTCAAATAACTCAAAACTCTTTTGGAAATCTGACTTTTCTCTCATTATAAAAGTGAAACCATTAACTCTTCTTTTAGTACTTAGTTCGCATATATTTTTGAAAAATTGAACTCTACTCTTACTGTTTAATCAACTCAAAGCCTAAATCTTAAAACAAAGTTAAAACATTTTTAAAAGACTTCTTAAAATATGGTTCATTTGAAATGATGGACGTGAACGACTCAATGTAAGGTTTTTAATAACCGTAACTAGAACTCAATACTTGGAACTCAAGAACTTCATATACTACTTATTTAAAGAAAACTCAACCTAGACGGTTCATGCAAAATTATGAGCATGAACTACTCAACTCAAGGATCAAAGATAGTTCACATCTCAAGAATGTTCGACGTATAGGGTTCATGAAGCATAATAGGCAGGAAAAATTCAAATCAAATACTTCATGGGTAATATGTGATAGTCCAGTGATTAGAATTATAATCTCAAAGGGGATTAGGAACTCAATACTAAAGACTTAGAACCTGAAGATATTATTCCTCTTAATGATTCTCAATTTATAGAGTCCATGTGGAATATATATGCATGAACAACCCGACTCGAAGGTTTGTGTAGCTACATGGAACTTATGTATTTCAAATATTTTCATTCTCTTATTTACTTACTGAAAACTTAGGTCAAATCAATAGTTGATCTAAAAGAATTCCAAATGAAACCAACGACTTCCTTGAACTCTACTCTTAACTCTCTATTGTATGTGAACTATAAATTTAGGAGTTCTGGTTCATGATATGAAGGATATCATGATGATAAAGTAGACTCATTAATAAATTATCCTCATTCTCATACTCACTTGCTACAGTCTTGAAACAAGTCATCATAAATTGTAGAAGACTCCTAAAATAGACTCATCAGGACTTCCTAAAAATGTTTGAAATAAGTCTCAAAACTTGACTCTCAACTCTACCTTGAACTTGATTTATGAATTCAAGGTTGTGATTTGTGTTAGGAAAGATCTCGAGATGTTTAGGTGTGTTTTTAGATAGTTGAACATCAGAAATGATTGAAAACACTCTTTTTGGGAGAAAGTACTCTATGAGGAGATGAATAAAAATGTTTGGTTGAATATTTTATAAACATGGGATCTCACGATGCGGAATTTTCAAACCGAAGGAACAGGTCCGACGCAGATATGGTACCTATATATTCCTTGTCTGACTTTTTCTTCCTCATTTTCTAACCCCAATTTGCCCAAATTCGAATCTTTTTCTCACTTACTCTTTAAATTAAGATACATGATGCATGTTCTGAAGAATATAATCAAACACAACTCACAAATCGACTCTATTTCCTCAAGAACTCATCAATCTCATCTTAACTCAAAAACGAAAGCCAATTTCAACTTAAAATGGACAACTCTCATACATAAGATGAACTAAAATACAGAATCAAGATGGAAAATAATCCAAATTAAGAGGCATTCCAATAGTGACAAAGTCACACCCACAAGAGGGACAAGGTCCCGACAAGTGTGACAAGTGATCGATCAATCCGTACAAGTGGGCGAGGTATACAAACGTCTTTAACATCTTAAATGACAACAACACGATAATGCAAAGTGACAAGAGGTAACCAAGGCACCAAAATAAAATTTCAGATATGCCACGAGGTAAAAATAGTACATGTACAAGTTTATTCACAAACCTCAATGCTTTAGAAAAGAAACAACCCAACACCACTTCAAGAGTTCAAACCATAGACCAGCCAAAGTATGAAGGTCCTCAACTTGTTCATGCGTATATACAACCTTAAAAATACAATTAAATGACTTCTCTAAGTCCTCGAATATCAATAATGTCTATGTAAAATAGGATAATCATTACAAGTAAGCTTACCTTTACAAATATGACTATTCTCCCAAAACAGTGATTCTGGTCAGCCTAATACCTCAGGTCGAAACTTGGTTTTGTAAAGGAAAATGGGAAAATTGGATTTTATAATCTTCATGAAATATTTAGGTACATCTATTAATCTTGTAAATAATCAAGAATCAATGCAAAATACGTATTTTTACAAACATATCTAATCAAAACACTAACAGATGAATATATAAGATTTCTAATTCCAGAAGCTGGACATAACTTCTCCTAGGTTGCATCCCATATTTTGAATTCATAACAGCAACATTAGAGTTTTACAGAAACATAAGAGTTTTATATATATGATATAGATTTCCAAATAATATTTACTAACTGTATACTAAGTTTTATTGAACAAGATATGATTAAAATACAATACACTACCCAGCATAGAAATAGATTCTTTATCACATACCCAAGAGAAGTGTGAGTCTCGAATTCTAGCAAAAATGACCTAGTTTTTTTCTTTATTTATAAGAAAACCTTGTTAGGTAATTTTTATGGTTCATATACTTTAGGTGAGATGAAATTCACTAGAATAGGTGTCAAAATATAGTCTCAAAATTGAGGCAAGTCATATGTACAACTGTGACTAAAAGGTGCTGCCCAAATTATTGTGTGATGCCTAAAATGCATACATATACACCTATATGTATATACTTGATACCAATAAATTCAATTTATAGGTAATCCTAATTAGTCAATTTGCATAACTACCCTCATACAATACCTTAAATAACAATCACACTATGTTAAGCAATGTTGTAAGTATCACAAATTTTCAAGTCCCCAAAATAAGAATAAAACTTATTGTATTAATTAAGCAATAATGTAGCGACATGTGAATCTTGGTCTTGTGTTTTAGGGGTGTTAGAACTATCTCCCCCTTAAAAAAATTTCATCTCAAAATTTACCTTAGACTAGTCCGAAACAAGTGCAGATACGTCTCATTATGTCTTCTTCTATCTCCCAGGTAGCTTCTTTTCAAGAATGGCTCCTCCAAAATACGTTTACGAAGTTGACTTTTTTTAAAGTTATTTTACTTCTTGAGCTTCAACAAGGATAGGTTCTTTATTATACCTCAAGTCATGATTCAGATGGATCAGAATGATATCTTTTGAGTATAGAAACATGGAAGACATTGTGGATCGTGTCTAACTCAGGTGGAGAAGCCAAATTATATGAAACTAGTCCAACGCTCTCATAAGGTCCAATAAATTGGGGACTAAGCTTTCCTTTTTGTCCAAATCTCATTATCTTTTTCCATGGAGACACCTTTAAGAATACTTTATCTCCCACTGGATATTCAATGTCACGCCTTTTAAGATCAGCACACGACTTTTGTCTATCTCAATAAATCTTTAGAGGACCCTTAATAATTTTACCTTGTCTTCTATTGGTTGAACAATTTTAGAGCCAATAAGCTTACTTTCGCCAACTTCGCTCCTACAAAGAGGGGTCCGACATTTTCTTCCGTATGAGGCTTCATAGGAAGGCAATCCAATACTCGATTTGTAGTTATTTCTAAGTAAATACTATCAAGGCAAAGTGTTTCTCCCAACAACCCTCAAACTTAATAATGGAAGCTCGACGATTATCCTCCAATATTTTGTATCACTCTTTCGGACTGACTGTTTGTTTGATGATGTAACGAGTTGCTAAATTTCAACTTAGTACCCAAAAGTTCCTGCAAGCTGCTCCAAAATCTTTATGTAAACCTTGGGTATCAATCACATACAATAGGCACACGTAACCCATACAGTCTTACAATCTCACTAATGTACAATTCATCTAAATGGTCAAGTGAGTAATCCATCTTGATTGCTACGAAGCGAAAACTCTTGGTTAGCCTGTCCACAATCACACATATTGCATCATGATTCCTTTGAGTGTGAGGGAGTTTAGAAATAAAGTCCATAATTATTCTCTCCCAATTTGATTCAAGCATCGACAAGGGCTATAGTAAACCAATTGGGACTTGATGTTCTACCTTTACTTGTTGACAAACTAAACATTTTGAAATGAACTCCGCAATGTCTCTCTTCATACCATTTCACCAATAATTTTCTTTTGTTGTCTGGTACATCTTTGTATCTCCAGGATATATTGCATATGGTGATGTATGTGCTTCATTCAATATTTCTCTTCTCAATTTGTAATCATTAGGGACGCATAACCTATTTTGATAATATAAGACACCATATTTTGTTAATGAATAATCATGTTTTTCATCATTTTGGACTTCTTTAGTCAATTTTACAAGTTTCTGCTCTAGCTTTAGTGCTTCCTTCACCTGTTCAAGTAATATAGTCTTTACTTGCAACAGCAATAATTGAACCATTTGAAGTATGTGTGAAACAAACATTCATGGCTCTTAACTAAAGGAAAAAGGTCAAATGACTCAAAAAAATGCTTGCAAGGATTTTCGACTTAAGGCATTGCCAACCACATTAGCATTACCTGGATGATAATCAATCGTGCAGTCATAATCATTTATGTTCAAGCAATCTATTTTGTCTTAGGTTTATTTCTTTCTTAGTACAAAAGTACTTTAAAGTCTATTGATCATTAAATATATGACATTTCTTTCCATTCAAATAATGTCATCATATTTTTAAATCAAACACTATATTAGCCAGTTTAAGATCATGAGTAGGATAATTCAATTCATATGACTTGAATTTCTGAGAGGCATAAGAAATTACCTTCCCTTCTTACATCAAAATGTATCCCAGGCAATTATGAGAAGCATCACTATATACTTCATACTTTTTCCCTTTAATCGATAGATTAAGTATTATTTCTCGAGTCAGCAAGGATTTGAGGGTTTAAAATCTCTCTTGGAATTTTTCATCCCAAAGAAACTTTACCTCCTTCTTCAAACTTTATTCAACGGAGAGGCGATAATGGAAAAGCCTTTCACAAATCCTCTGTAGTATCCTGCTAAGTCAAGAAACTTCTTACCTCAGCCGGACTTTTAGGAGGTCTCTGTTCAACCATTTCTTGCATACTAATAGGATCCACCTTTACACGTATAATATTGATACAACATGTCCTAGAAAGGAAACTTCATCTAGCCGAAATACACACATGGAAAGTTTACCATAAAGTTCTTTCTCCTTCAAAATTTGCAAAAATAATTCGGAGATGTTTATCATGGGCTTCACTACTTCGGGAAACTATTAAAAATATCATCTATAGAAACAAACACAAACTTATCAAGATAAGGCTTGAATACTTGATTCTTTATATCCATAAATACCTAAGGATCATCACAAAAAATTCATAATGATCATATTGAGTTCTAAAAGCAAGGTTCTGAGTATCTTTCTCTCAAACACGTAGTTGGTGTTATCCAGACCTTAAATCAATCTTTGAGAATACTTTAGCACCCTTCAGCTGTCAAACAAATCATCGATCCTTGGTAATGGATATCTAATTTTTATTGCTATTTTGTTCAATTGTCTATAGTCAATACAAAGCCTAAGAGTGTCATCTTTCTTCTTTACGAAATAAAACAGGGGCCACCAAGGAGAAACAGAGTGTCATCTTTCTTCTTTACGAATAAAACAGAGGCCACCAAGGAGAAACACTAGGTAAACTAAAACATTTATCAAGAAGATCATGTAATTAAGATTTCAATTCTCTTTAATTATAGTTGAGCCATTCTATAAGGAATGATATAAATTGGGGTAGTTCCAAGAATAAGCTCAATTGGAAATTCAACCTGTCTTTCCAATGTCAATGCATGAAGGTTTTCGGGGAAGACTTCTGGAAAATCACATACATCATCTTTATCCTTTATACAAGGAATTTTCAACGATGTATCAACTATGTGAGCAATGTATGCCCTACAACCTTGACACATTAACTTTCTTGTCAAGGCCGCAGATATAATACTAGATGTCAATAATGTTTTATGTTGTACGATGATGTTTCATCATGTAGGATCTTTAAAAGTCACAAACTTTGGCGTACAATATACAACTCTATTACATTTAGAAAACCAATCCATCACGGCAATAACATCAAAATCCTTGAAGGGCATTTCAATCAAATCGGCAAGGAAGAATAGTTTTTGGATTAGGAATGGACAATCTTGGTAAAATCGATTATACACCACTTGATGACCCAAAGGACTTTCAACTAGCATATCATAGTTGAGTCTCACAGATTTCACATTTTCAAGAAAAATGAGTAATTAACAAATATATGAATGTGTTGAACCAGGATAAAACAATGTAAACACTAATAAGCCAAACAAGTGATATTTAACGACAACCACGTATTGTCAATATTGATCATCCCTCTGCCTCATATCATAAGCGCGTGTAATACTCCTTTTTCCACTATCTTTATTAGCACCACTTGCACCTGCTGCTTGGGTGTTTTTAGGTCTTGCATCTTTATCAGTTTGAGGAGGATTATAAGAATGTTTATGAACCAAACCTTCAGTTTTCACGAAAGGAGCATTATTAGGATTAGGACAGTCGACCTTCACTTTATAATCAATGCTCCCACAATTAAAACATGCACCAGAGGCTCTCCTACAAGTACCGTAATGATTCTTTCCACATTGCGGACATGTGGGAACATGATGATTTCCTTGGACATAATTTGGAGTGCTAGCTCTAGAAAATCTGATATGTTTGACTTTCGTTGCGGTTTCTGTTACCACTACCAGCCCTAGAATTATCAAACCTATTCTTTATATGAGCCCCCAAATATGATCTCGGCTTCCAGAATCTGTTTTCATTTATACTAGCCTCTTCTTTATCAAGTCGTTCCCAAGTAAAAGCAGCAGACACTAACTTATAAAAGTTGTCATTGTCCTGAATCTCAACATTCTTCCTAAGGGAATCATTCAAACCATCTTCAAATTTACTGCACTTGTCTTTTTCCTCTTTAATAACACCTCCAGCATAGTGAGAGAGCCTTAGAAACTTTTGTTCATATTCAGCAATAGAGATGCCTCGTTGCCTTAAATTCAAAAACTCCTTTTTCTTTGCATAACAATAAGCAGGTGGGAGATACTTCATATGAAATTCCTTAAGAAAATCATCCCAAGTAAGGACAGGATGTTTTGCCTTGGCATTTGGAACACTTACCTACAAATCATAAGCATCCTTTTGGAATAGTAAAATATCGTACTCAAATGTCGCAACATCTGATCACTGCAACTACTCAAAAATCCTCTCCATGCGATGTAACCAATGATCATCATCACTGGTTGGGATCAAGAGTGCCTTCAAACTCAAATCCACCCATTTTTCAAAGTTATTCCCGTTGGGATCATGCATCGATTAAGCCATGTGGTAGATGAATTCAGTCATTTGTTTAGAAGGAGGATTCATGGCTTGATTACCACGAATCATGTGAGGATGTAAACGAGCTCTTACACACTGATGGTTTCCAACTTCGGACCGACTAGTGTGTGGAATATATTCATTCGAGATGTATTCGCTAGCCCCTTATGGTGCATGAGGTTGGGAAATAGAGGTACTCGAACATTCACAAGCAACTTCCATATGTTGGTCAAATGAACATGCCATAACCTAATTCTTTCAAAAGGGAAGATCACATTGAATTAGGGACATGTACATGATGCATGTTCACTTTACATGAAATAAGAAAATTGCAAATCATGAAAGTGAACATGAACTCTAAATAGAACCTTTTCAAAAGCAAATAGCTATAGAAGTAATTCAAAGCAAAAGTCCTAGAATCACAAACCTAGCTTTGATACCAACACTTGTAGCGACCCTTTCCGAGAGATACTAACACTTAATAAGAAACCTAATTTCGTACTTGTTACATTTAAAAGAGATTAAAAAATGGCATATACATTTTTAATCTATTAGAGGGAGTTAATTCATAACGAGTAATTTAGTTAAGGATGTGCATCTTTCCCATTAAACTTCTATTTAATGTCAAAATTGATATGGCACGAACTTTTAACTTATGACGAAAAACCCTCAAAAAATCTGTTAACCAAATAACCAACAAGCTTTCATACTTATATTATTCTCACACTTAAGGATGAAAATACAAGAATATTACCAACTTCCAAGTAATGAAATCAGCTGGTTCATGCTTCACCCAAACATTCGAAACATATAGTAAGTTAGTATACTACAATACTTGGGTTTATAGACCACAAATACATAAAAATGTATAGCCGTACTTATATTACAACCCATGGAGACATGACCAAATCAGCCCTAAAAATTTCATATAAATACACAACACATATATCATGTACTAGTCCCAAGGCTTCCACATAATATATATATGCCTATATGCAAGTGTGATCTTCATTAAGGCTTTCAAAAGCTCCATCTTCAATGGCAAACTTCAAGCCTCCTCTCGAATATTCCCTACGATAGAAACAACAATCGCTAAGCATATAGTAGTGGCGCAGAAACGATAGATACGGAGCACTCATATGCACCAAGTTATTATTCTCAAGTGAAGGTCATCACAATTGAAATAGAATCAATAAATCATGTAAACAACATACAAAGAATACCAAGTTGGATATTTAAAGATCAATATGTCAATGGCGCTTATGACACCATTTTCCATGATTTTCAATAACAAGACTCGACCAATATATATATCATGTCGTCACACCAAGTACGAGAAGGTACCAAGAAGGGTCGACACCCTATATCAAGAAGGGTTAAAGACCAATAATCAAGAGAAACAAGAACAATATTAAAAATGGATTTCTAGTTCATACTTAAAATTGACAACTCCCAAACATAAGTCACATCAACAAGGAAAAGGTCAAGAGGCATGCCAATAGTGAAAAAGTCACACCCACAAGGATAAGGTCCAACAAGAGTTCCAATTGATCAAACATACCGTATAAGTGGGCGAGTTACAAAAGAATATTTAAATCTTAACAATATAAAGTGACAAGAGGTAACAAAGGTACCAAGATAAACTTTTAGATATACTGGCAGGTAAAAAAGTATAAGTACAAGTTTATATGAAAACCTCAATACTTTAGATATGAAACAGTCCAACACAACTTCAAGAGCTCAAACCCTAGACCAAACAACGTATTAAGGTCCTCAACTTGTTCACAAGTATATAAAATGTTAAAAATAAATTAAATAACTTATTTAATTCCTATTATCTAAAAACTGTGGAAGTGAAATAGGATATTCATCAGTACAACTAAGCTTAGCCTTTACAAATTCGACTATTCTCCCTGAACAATTATTCTGGTCAGCCTAATACCTCATGTCGCAACTTAGATTTGAAAAGGAAAAGGAAAAACAAGATTTATAACCTTCATGAAGGATGCAGGTACATCTATTAATCTTGAAAGAAATCGAGAATCACTGCAAAAAAATGTTTTTACAAAAAGATCTAATATAAACACTAACAGTTCAACATACAAGATTTCTAATTCCAGAAGATGGACAAAACTGTCCTATGTTGCGTCCCATATTTCGAATTCATAACAACAAAATTGAAGTTTTAAATAAACATAAGAGTTTATATATACAAATTAGATTTAAAAATCATATTAGTCAATGTAAACTAAGATTTATTGAACTATATATTATTAAAATACCAAACACTTCCCAACATCGAAAAAGATTCTTTATCACTTACCAAGGAGAAGTGTGAGTCTCGAATTCCAGAAAAATTGACCTAGTTTTTCTCTTGATTTTGGTTAGAAGCTTGTTATATAATTTTCTAAGTATCCTATACTTCAGGTGACACAAAATTCTCTAGAAGAGATGACAAAATATAGTCTAAAAAACGAGGCTAGTCACATGTACAACTGTCACTAAAAAGTTGCAGCCCAAAATATTCTATGCTGCCCAAAATGCATACATATAACCCTATATGTATATACTTGATACCAATACTTTCAAATTATATGTTATTCTAATTAGTCAATTTATATAAATACCCCTATGAAATACCTTAAATTATGATAAAACTTATGTTAAGCAAGGTTGTACGTATTACGAAATTTAAATCCCCAAAATAAGAATAAAACTTATTATAGTAATTACGAAATGATGTATTGATATGTGAATCTTGGTCTAGTATTTTAGGGGTGTTGGGGAGGGGGGGAGGCGTATACTTACTCGCCGCTTTGCACCAGTTTTAGGGATAAAAACCTTTAAGAATCCCATGTTGTTTTTTATTGTTTAGATTTAGGAGGATAGTATAATTGCGGCGCAACCTCTTAACCCTAAAAGAGAATATGATTGCAAACAAATAAATGTTTATAATATATTAACATTAAGCCTATTCAGTGGGTTACGCCAAGTTAGATCGGCCCATTAAAAGATACAAGGATCTCCCGCCGTGAGCTGGGCTAGCTAGATGACCCATAACTGGGTCGGTCAAGGCTCAGCAGTGCAAAACTTCTGCTTGGATCACGCCAAAATCTGTTAGCCCAATTTTTCGGGCATTTTGGGCCAGGTTATAGTGGATTTAATGGGCCGAGTCATTATATAATATTTTTTTTTATCAATGTTCATTAATTTGAATGTTTGATTCAATTGTCAATAGAGTGTATCGTAACTATTGAATATTGAAATAAACTGTAACTATTTATATTGATAGAACATTTGTATTATATTATACATATACTTATAATGTATACCAAATACAGCTAAAATATAATAGACATTACAGTGTGTGTGTGTGTTTGTATATATATATATATATATNTTTGATATATACACAATATATTGTATAAAATTATAGACTATTTACATTATACTATTTATACACACTTATAATAGATATAAAATATCGACACAATATACTACTATCTATAATAATATTAATAATATATACAAGATTAAAAGCTACAATATATAAATGTTACACCATAGGACTTATATGATACTAAAATAATAGTATATTGAATTTTTTATTTTCAATGATTTTTAAGTAATATTTTGTAACATATTTCTTCTAGTATTGACTCATTATTGTGATTTGATATTTCATTTTCAATATATGGTTCTGTAAAGTATTTAAATTTTTTTGATTGAATTTAAATAAATTTTATTGAAATTAAATAACTAAATGCAAAGATTTAATTAAGACATTGAATTTATTAATATATCGATAATAATAATAATATCTCCTCCTCCTCCTCTTAGTTCTTCCTCTCCTTCTCCTCCACTTTATTCTTCTTCTTCTTCTTCTTCTTCTTCTTCTTCTTCTTCTTCTTCTTCTTCTTCTTCTTCCTCTTCTTTCTCTTATTCTTTATCCCCCTCCTTTTATTCTCCTTCTCCTTCATCTTCTTCTTCTTAATCTTCGTCTACCTCTTCTTATTCAAATAGAGCACATATTTTTCATTTATTTATTTAGTACATTGTCACGCCCCAAGCCTACACCCTGGGTAGGACTGAAATTTGGGAACCATTGTTGGCCCTAAGTGAACCATTGTCCTGGCTTACTTACTCCGTGGAATATTTAAAATAAAAAAATAGTCTAAATGAAGAAGTTGTGAAATAAACCGAGAATGTCTTAAAAGAAGCATTCAACTGGCCAAAATGTTTACTCAAGACTCATAGCAAAACATATGAAATTCAAAGGTAAAAGACTCATAACTAACTTTGTGACTATCTATGAGGCCTGTAAAACAACTGAGATGGATGTTGGAACAAACTAAAGAATCCTAATGAATTAAAAATAAACTGAAAGCAATAAAAGGAGGCTCCAGATTGCAAAGAGTCTGAACTACTCACTGGATGAACGATGTGCTTGATGCCCATCCTAGTTACATGTGTCCGCATCATAACAAGATGCAGGCCATCCGACATCACTACATTGAATGTACGAGTATGCGAGTTGGAATGCTAAACACAACATGGGCTTGAAATGAATCTGAAGAACTTACCTGGCTCAATTGAACTCTACATGAATGAACTCATTTGAATATGAAGCAATTTTTTTAAAAAGTGTCATGTAAAGAAAAGTTGTTGAAACTATGATGTCAACTTTGCGTGTATTTAGAAATACTATAATAACTCGGTATGTACGTAAAGATACAAATGAACTCTGTTCGAATATCAAAATACAAATACTTTTAATATAGATAATAATATAAAATAAGAGCTATTGTGATGATATATATATTTCCCTCTCGCTGCCAGATCATCCTATAACTTTCAAAGGGTATAGGATCTTCATTACTAACTGTATCCACTAGTTTATGCTAAAAAGCACTAAAGGACTCATCTATAAAGTATGACCCTTTTTCAACCCATGGTGGATTTAGGGTTTATGGGGGCTTTGAGTTGTTTGAACTCTCTCCCATATCTGTACTTAATACTATTTCCAAAAATATTATATTAGCTATTATGTATATTCCCTTTTGTGATTTGAGATTTGTGCTCAAAAACCTATCTTAAAAGCTACCTTGGAAATCAAATTTCCACTCTTAATTTATTATGAAAGCATATACTCTTTTCTAAAAACTAGCTCAAAGGTTCTTTGGAAATTTTAGTTTTTGTTCCTATTTAAATGTGACAATATTTAAACTTCTTGGAAATACTTATTTCTCATATACTTATTCGAAGATATGAGCTTCAAATCTGAATTTTTTGCTTAACTTTGAGACTTAAGTCTTACAACAATGTTAAAAGGTGTGTGAATGTCTTTTGAAGATAGAACTTATCTTGACTTAACTCTTGACTTCTAGCCTTGACTCGTAACTTTTTGACTTGACTCTTAACCTTCCTTGAATTGAATTATGGATTCAATAATCATGATTTGTAATAGGAAAGATCTGATGATGTTTAGGAATGATTTCACATAGCTAAACTTGATATGATGATCACAAAATAAAAATCATAGGTTGGTTTCGCGACCCCGAGAAGCATTTCAATTTTGGTTTCAAAAAAAGATTTTGATGTGGAACAATCTATGATGGCCCAATGGCGTAAAATTGTTTTTTGACAATTCACCGGACAGGCTACGCGGTTCGCCACTAATGCAAAATTTCATACGTCGAAATTTCTTCTTCATTTTTCAGCTCTAAACCCTCTAAACTCCATGGGTTCTTTCCCCAAACACTTAAAATCGATTATATGATCCAGTACATCAGATTCTACTAAGAAACATGACTAAAAACATGAATAAATCTCAAGAAACTCCAATCAACACAACCCAAAAGAATTCAAACGTAATTTATCAAGAATCAAAGGATTTACTTTTAAATCTAATAACTTCGCTGAAATTGAATCAAGCATGGCGTGTGGGTAAACTAACCAAACTCTATGGTATCTCACATACCATATAGGGATCACCACCCACGAAATCCATAAGTTGATCTCGACGAATCTTCAATGTTCTTCTCCTTTATTCTTTCTCCAAGCCCTAGCGTGAAATTCACTTTTCTAAAACTGATTAAAATCTTACTTTACACTAATTAAACTCCTAAAAATGATATAGAATAACTAGGTAAGGAAAAGACTAAACCACCCTTGTAAAATTATAATTTAGATTTCTTTAATCTAATAAGCCATCTTCCAAAGAGCATAACTTACTAATACAAACTCAGAATTGCACAAACTCAGCCGCGTTATCTTTCCAACAATATTTTGAAGTGACCCTAACTCATTCTAAGCTAGAAGTTATACCGTTTGAGGTTGACCAAAAACTCACTTTTTCTAACTTAAGAAATTTCCAAATTTTTAATCATTTTCAAAAATGACTATGTCAAGTTCTTAGTTTCTTCCTAATTATTTCGAAGTGCGGGTTGTTACATACATATTTTGCATTTATTTTATAATATAAAATATAAAATATTTCAGATTAAATGATTGTGATTTTTGCGATGTGTTGTGACTTTTTGCAAAGAGTTATTTTTTTTAAACATTTCTTACTTTTTTCATGGTTGTAACTTTTAAAAAGAGTTATAAATTTATGAAGGATTGTGACTTCCTATGAATTATGACTTTTTTGGAGGCTATAACTTTTCTCATAAGGCATAATAAGAAATTGCTAACATTACTCATTGTGGGCTATAATTAGATGATCCCTATGAGGTATGTGAGTTCACACAGTATTGGGTTCGTTCACCCACACACCAATCATGTTTAATTATGCGTGAATTCTCCTAAAAGTTCAAATTTGGAATGTTCTGGATGTGTGTTCTTGAATTTACATTCGTTGTTGAATGTCGGATGAGATTGAGGAGTTCTTGAGAGTTTAAGGTTGATTTTAGAGTTGCGTTTGATTATATTCTTTTTTCATATGTTGAGTATTTGAATCTAAAGAGAATTGGATAAAAAGAATCAAATTTTATGTGAATTGGGGCTAGAAAATGGAGAAGAAACAAGTCGGGCAAATCAGGGTATCGAGTCCACGTCGCGGACCTGTTCCTCGGGATTGGTAAATTTTCTCTGCGTCACGGAGTTGTCACAGACTATTCTGCCACAAATATTATTTCGTGACCAAATAATTTAATGCATCTCCGCGTCGTACAGTTGCTTCCAAACAATGATTTGTTGATCTTCTCATGTTTAACTATCTAAAAACACTCCTAAACATTATGATATCTTTCCTATCACAAATCACAATACATGAATCAATAATTCAATTTAAGTATCAGTTTTGATTCAAACCAAGTAAAATCACGATCCAATTATTAGATGTTCTTAGAATCCTTTCAAGAAGTTTTTTGCAAATGCTTTTAACATTGTTTTAAGACTTAAAGGTAAAGTTGAGTAAAGATTAAAGAGTAAAGATTGAAGTTAATTTGTTCAAAGAAGTATATGGGGACTATGTATTCCCGAAGAGTATAAACTGTTTTCACAATTTAACAAGAAAAGAAACCTTGATTTCCAAAGAGCCTTTGAGCTAGTTTTAAGAAAAGAGTAGGAACTTTCAAAAATAAGGAAGAAAGGAAACTTTGATTTTCAAGATAGCCTTTGAGCTATGTTTTTGAGAAATTATCTCAAATCACAGAAAGAAGTATGTTTTTAAACATAAAAGCTAGTATAATATTTTTGGGTCTAGTATTGAGCACCGATATACTCACTGCCCCAATAAACTATGTAGTAATTATGGATCGAAAAGGGTCATACTTTTTAAATTATTCATTTAGTGATTTTTAGATAGGCTAGTGGATGCACTAAGTCGTTCAGGTTCTATATTCTCGACAAGGTATAGGACATACCTGGCGGCATGGGGCAACACATTATATCATCACAATAACTCATACGTGATAGTTGTCGGTTAGAGAAACACCCATAGAAGTAGTTGTATGCTTATATACACAGTTTATTTGTATTTTTATATACATTTGATAGTTATATGTATCTTTGCATATACACAGAGTTGACATTATGTCTTAAACAATTTCTCCTTATATTGCACTTGTTTTAAACTTCTTTATATAGAAATAAGGTCAACTATGCTAGGTTGAGTTGAGCAACGTAAGTTCTTCAGATCCTTTCAATCTTATGTCTTGGTCTAGAATTCCTCTCACATACTCGTACATTCAATGTACTGTTCTCATTTGTCCTTCATCTTCTTATGACGGAGACATGCGTAACAAGGATCAATACCAAACACATGGTTAATCTAGTTGAGCACTTAGAGTCTTGTGTTGAGCCTCCTATCTTTCTAGAGGATACCTTTATTGCTTTCAGTATTAGATAATTCCGTAGGATTTTTGGGTCTTGTCGCCACATCCATCTCAGTTGTTTTAGAGGCTTCATAGGCAGTCAAATGTAAGTTATTTGATGTTTGGATTATTACTACATTATGTTGAGACTTGAATTTTCCTTAATGTCCAGTTGAATATTCCTTTATAACATTCTAGTTTTTTTCATAGATGTACCTTTGTTGAGTTAAGTCTTCTATTGAGTAAGTAAGCCAGGTCAAGGGTTCTTTTGGGGCTAACAATAGTTCTAGAGTGTCAGTCTCGCTTAGGGTGTAGGATCGGGGCATGAAAATTTTTATATCATAGCCCAGAGTTCAAGAGTCCTAGGGAGTCTATGAAGTCGTATCATTAGAGTACTAGTTAACGATGTGAAGCGCGCTACATATATAATTAGGAGTCTATAACATTTAGTAAGTATCTTAATTCTTTCACATTCATGTCATAATACAGAGATCTATATAATGTTTTTTCTAACTTGTTATTGCGCATAAGCGATTGTGAGTTGGATTGATTTTAGGAGTGCTTCCATGGGGTGTTTCTTTCCTCGTGTGCTAAGATATATAGAGAGATGATTTCTCACATGAGGAGTAGGATGATTTTATTTGTTGTTGGGTTGACTTGTCTGTCAAGTCAAGGTTGCACCCATTTTGAAAGGTGACATGGGCATAGCACGACAAATGATCCATGTGCAACAAGCTGAAGAAAAGAGAAGAGCTTAAGAACTAGAGAGCTAAGACATCAGAAAATGATTATGGGTAGAAAAAGAGTAATGCAAACCGATATTATTTCCAACATATGCAGAAATAATCTTCTCCATCATCTGCTAATGCACCTGCAACAAGGAACAAATATGAGAACCATACTCAAATTTCTCAAATCTTTAGGGGTAAACCTGCATACTATCAGTGTAGTGTTGCACAAGGAGGTAATATGACTCCTGCTTGTGCTAAGTGTGGTAGGAACATCTTAGGGATGTGTCATGATGGCTGCACTGTTTGCTTCAAGTGTGACCAGAAAGGTCACTTCATGAAAGTGCGTCCTAAGAAGCGCAAATGGAACAGGATTCATTGCAATGTATCCCAATCTTCATCAGTTGCTCCACCAAACATGGCTGCACATAGAGGAGCTATTTCTGATACTGGCGGAGGATCAAACCGCCTACATGGTATTACAAATCGCCTAGATAAAGAGGACTCACCAGGTGTTTTCACTGGTATGATCCAAATATTTAACTTTAATGTTTACGCTTTTGTAGACCAAAAAGAGAGGTTATCCTTTTTAACTCTTTATGTTGCGATGAATTTTGATGTTATTTCTAAGCAACTTTGTGAATGCTTCAATGTTTCTAAACCTATTGGTGAGTCTATTCTAGTAGATAGAGTCTATTGTGATTGTCCCGTTCAGTTACAAGAGAACCTTGGCTGACTTAGTCTAGTTAGACATGCTAGATTTTTAGGTCATTCTTGTTATGGACTGGATTCATGTATTTTATGCCTCTGTTAATGGAAGAACTCGAGTTGTCAAGTTTATGTTTCCAAATAAACAAGTCTTAGTGTGGAAAGTAGTTTACCAATGCCTAAGGGTCGTTTCATTTCGTACAATAAGGTAAGACAATTATTTTCTAAGGGTTGTGTATATTACCTAGGGTGTGTTTGGTATTAAGGAATTGAACCCACGACCTCAAGGCAGTAAAGGAGAGTTGAGAGAAAATGAAAAATAAAGAAATGTGAGGCGTGGGAATTGTACCCACGACCTCTAGGCAGTAGAGTCGAATTAAAAGAAAAATAAAGAGAGGCTGTGGGGGTTTGATCCCACAATTTCATGGTCAACTCGAGATAGTCAAGGAAAATTAAAATAAAAAGTAAATAGGGCTATGGGGATTCGAACCCACAACCCCTCGGCCAAGAAAGAGAATTTTCAAAGGATAGATATTAAAAGGAAATGGTGATGTTGGGCCTCGATGTAGGGTCCCAATTACATGTGGACTGGAATTATATAAAAAGAAAAATGTAAAGTGTTGTCCAAGGGATTATAAACGGGGTTCCGTTGCCCAAATTCTGTATTGATGCGTAAGTTATACGTGAATTAAATATTAAAAAATAATGTTGCCTACTTAGATCGAAATCGAGATCTTGTCATATATACAAGATGCATAAGTCTTGTACCACATAATCTTAGAAAGATATGAATCACTTAAACGAACAATGAAAGAATTCTCATGGCTTGTATGTATAGACCCATAAGTCTAGCATACATTAAAAAATAAGTGAACCTAAGATGTATGTAATCAAATGATGTAACCCTAGACAGGTTAAGAAAGAGTGTAAAACACACTAAATGACCAAGTGCATTGGCACATGATGAAATAAACAATGAAATGATGAAATGAACAAAGAAATGATGAAATGAACGATGAAATGATGAAACCCTAGAAGGGTTAAGTAAGGGACAAGTGCATTGGCATGTGATGAAATGAACATTAACGTCAAATGGGGTGAGTAATTATGAAGAGAAAATGTGCTAATGTTAATGAATGTGGTGACAACATGTTATGATTCTAATGTAAAGGATGAGAGAAATGTCTAATGAGCCTAAGTAAATGTTCAAATCGTACTCACCTATGAGAGTGTAAAGTTAATGAAGAGACCGGTTTCTATAAACACTTGATGAAAGTATTGAGATTAACACATTTAATACTAATGATGAGATGAGAAATCATCTATTGAGCTATGATGTCCTCATACTAAAAGCCAACTTCCATGACGTATGGTTGAAATGTAATAGAACTTTATACTGAGCACTGATAGACTAGTTATGAGCGGTGATGACTACTTTCGGGAAGGGCAGAAGTTCACGTAACTTTCATGAGATAAGACTATCCGGCATGCCGGATATGGGTCTCCTTATATATCCTAGTCTTTGAACCTATACTGCCAATATAGGGATCTGGCAGGGTTCAATTCCCATGTATGCTAGCATGTTTTGAGTCACTTTGGCCAGTGATTCCACCTCTTTTCGCTGTGGGGGAGACACAGGATTTCATGATACTCACATTATTTATGTCGGTTAAAGTTAAAGTTCCCCATGGATGAATGAGGCCAGCCTCAAACGATGCACATAATGAAATGAATGATACCCAAGGTGTTAGGATAGGATAATCAACGGGTGAGCTAGATCTATGTAATGACACTAGGTCGTTCTTTATCATTGCATAGCGAACTCGATGAATGTCTTAAACTACATCCTAGGTATAGCTGGTTTTTACACTAACCAATGAATTAAATGAAATAAAGTACGTATGAATGAATGAAGTAGACTCTGTGTTTGCTAAAGAAGGCTCCCTAGTTGAGGTTCCATATGTTGAGCCCTCACTTTTGGGAAGTGTTGATGTCAAGTCCATGATTCAAGGTCTCATGACCTATGAACGAATGATATGAGAAAAGTTATGTGCTTTATGCAATATGTTATGTGCTATGTGCATGATGTTATGTGTTGTGTGCAGTATGATAAGTATGATGATGCATGTTACTCTCATGGTATAACTTTCCTCATCCAAATTTGGAAAGTTCACTCACTTTTCTAATCCAAATTTGGAAAGCTCACTAACTTTCCAAATCCCAATTTGGCAAGTCCACTGACTTGACTTTCCATAATCATGTTGTTAGGAAAGAGCTATTCTTACTCCTGCATGTCCTTGGTGTGTGCTTGCATATACCCATACTTAGTAAAAGTGTGTACTAACCCTATACAACTCTACAATTTTAGGTGCAGGCACAGGTGGATGCTAGAGCTACAGGTTGAGGCTGAAATTCGTGACTTGGTAGGCCTGCATGCTTTCAAGGATACTTGCCTATTATATTCTTGTTTAGTTATAGGATTGATCTAGTGGAGTATGTTCCACTAGCGTTTCTTTCCCTTTTTATTCAGACATTGTACTGGTGCTATTTTGGCAAGTATACATTTAATGCTATATTACACTATTTCTTTCATTTGATGATCTTAATGTAGAAGGTTGATGGTGAACGATTATGAATCTAAAAGAATGATTAGTATGTATGTTAAGAAACAAAATTTTTCAAATTTTCTTCTATTATTAACCTAGACGAAGTAAGAATGACGTAAGTAGACTTGTCTGCGACCTCTGAGAGGTCAACGACGCCGGTCTCGTCTAGGGGCTAGACTCCGATCGTGAAAAAAACTTACTTGATAAAGATGCTTCAAGAACACATTTTAAGAACTCATTTAATTTGAAGAATGAAATTACGCTGAAAATAACATGATTGGAGTGTGGGTGAATGAACCCATTACTATGGAAGCTCGCATACCTTCTTTTTTCTCCTCTTCTTTTCTTTTCTCTCAAAACCCTAACTCTTTTTGTAATAGAGTAAAATTACCTAATTAAGCTTATACCCCTAATTAATTACAAAAAATGAAATAAATTGATAGATTAAGGAAAAGACCAAACTAACCCTTCATAGTCTGAATCGAACTTTCTTTATTCCTATAGCCCAACTTTCAAAAGTCATAACTCACTCATACAAACTCGGAATCGGGCAAACTCAGTGACGTTGGAAAGATCATTCCAAAGGCTTTCCACCCATAAAAGTAACGACACCTAAATCATTCTGAGCTAGGAGTTATGAAATTTTTAAGTTGACCAAAAACTCACTTTTAACTTACTTAAAATTTATAGATTTCCTAATACTTTCAAAAAATAAGTACTTCAACATTTTAACTCCTGTCTAGTTCTTTGTAGTTGCGAGATGTTACAATATCTCTCGCTCGGTAAAATTCTTTCTCGAATGACGTTATTATTACTAGACTAAGGGTAGTAACATCAAGTTTATACACCCAACAAGCAAATCCCAACAAACAACACTCTCAATCATAATTTAAAGAGTGCTAAGAGGAGAATTAGTCCCTTGGTCTACACTTTCTCTAGATTCAACTAGATGTAGATATTTCTTCTTCATGTCCTCCTTAGCCTCCAAAGTATCATCCTCAACAAATTGGTTCCTCCAAATGACTTTGACTGATTCTACTTCTTGTTCTTAACTAGAGAAGTTAGAGATCTAAAATATAAATAGGAATATCCTCATAAGATAAGTTATCCTTAATCCATATACTTTTAGTTGGTATGATAATTAAAATGTCTCTCATACACTTCTTCAACAAGGAAAAGTGAAATACCGGATGAATCACTGCTAACTCTTTGGGGTAACTCCAACAAATAAGCTACCTTCTCAATCCTTTTGGATATTCGGTAACGACCAATATACCAGGGACTCAATTTCCCCTTCTTACCAGACCTCATAACACCCTTCACGGGTGAAACTTTCAAGTAAACCCATTCATCTACTTCGAACTGTATTGCTCTTTTCCTCACATCCATGTTGGATTTCTGACTACTTTGTTCCTTTCTCAACCTCTCCTGAATCACTTTCACATGTTTTACAGCTTGGTGGACTAAGTCTAGTCCTATCAACCCTGCTTCACTAACTTCAAACCATCGAATAGGGGATCTGCATCTTCTTCAATTAAGAGCCTCATATGGAATAATTTGGATGCTACAGTGGTAAATATTGTTGTAAAAGAACTCAATGAGAGGTACGTGACCATCCCAATTACACTTGAAATTAATCCGCAATCTACCTTGATACCTCAAAACACTATCTCCCCCTTGTTAAGTAATCAGTTTTTAGTTATGAACTCTTGCCTTAAATTAAAGCAATAGAGGATCTTTGTCTTACTTCTTTTTTACTTCTGACACAAATGATGATTCGACCCCATTTATCACAACTCCTCCTCCTACTATGGAATACATTAATCGAACTCCTAGTCATGCAAGTCCATGTACCTCTTTTGCTAACTATCTCTTTTCTTCCTCAACATGGGCGGTACTACCCATAGACAACCTGCTTAAGGCATCAACAACAACATTAGCCTTACCTAGGTAGTAAAAAATAGTCATGTCATAATCTTTGAGTAATTCTAACTATCCATTTTGTGTGATTTTAAGCTCTTTCATGAATATTGGAGGCTGTTGTGATTAGTGAATATATCAACATGAACACCATACAAATAATGACGCTATATCTTCAAAGCAAAAACTACTTGTGGCATTAGCCTTACCTAGGGTGTCTTGTGGGATAAGTTTCCTTTGCTATTATTCAATAATAGACCACCAAAGTCAACTCTTGATGAATCACTATACACCACAAAACCTTGACTACCTTTCGGTAAGGTCAAAATTGTGGCAACAGTAAACATCTTTTTCAATTCCAAAAAGTTCTTCTCACAAGATTCAAACCATTGAAACTTCATTGTCTTCTGAGTTTGGTAAGAGGGGACGAAATAGATGAGAACCCCTCTTCAAACCTTCTATAATAGCCAGTCAAACCCAAGAATCTACAAATATCAATTAAAGGTGTGGGTCTAGGCTAACTCTTAATTGCTTCTAACTTTTGGATATCAACTCTAATTTCCTCACCAGAGACTATGTGACCTAATAATGCCATATACTTAAGCCAAAAATCGTACTTAGAGAACTTGACATACAAACTCTCTATTTGCTAAAGTCTGAAGAACTATTTTGAGATTACTAGCACGATCATCTTTATTTTTTTTAATAGATTAGTATGTTATCAAGGAAGATGATAAAAACATATCTAAATAATGTTTGAAGACTCTATTCATAAGGTCCATGAATGTTGCAGGTTCATTGGTAAAACCAAAGGACATGACGAAAAACTCATAATGCCCTTATTTGGTTCTGAAAGTTGTCTTTGGAATGTCACGTTCCCTTACTATTAACGTGTGGTAGCCTAATATGAGGTCATTCTTTGAACCATTTTTTTCTCACAATCTATACACATCGTAAGAGAACCATCTTTCTTTCTCAAAAATACGATCGGAGCGCCCAAGGTGAGACTCTTGGTCGAATGAAGACTTTATCTAACATATTTTTAACTCTTCTTTCAAACTATCTTGGTGACATTTTATATGGCGTAATAGAGATAGAACGAGTATCTGAAAGAAGATTTATACAAAAGTCTATCTCTCTCTCAGAAAGGACTCCGGGAATATTATCTGGAAAAAGTTCTCGAAACTCTTTAACTACTGGAACTGACTAAATATGAGGTACCTCAACACTTGAATCATTAATTCATACTAAGTGATAGACACATCCTTTAGAAACTAACTTCTTTGTCTTAAGGTACGAAATGGAACAACCCATATGCAATGTTGAACTGCTTTTCTACTCTATAATTGGTTCACTGGAATGTTTGATCTTGACTACTTGAGTACTGAAAACTATTGATACATAATAGGCATGAAACCAGTACATGCCTACAATGACATCAAACTCTACCATGTCTAACGAAAATAAGTCATCCATGGTACTCTTGTGATTGATGAGAAATGGTAAAATCACGATAGACTCTCTCTCACTCTCTGAATATAATTCTCAACATGTGTAAAAGCACTGAAGAAATAAAGATGTTGCTATGGAAAAAAATCTAAACTAATGACTTGGATCAACTATATCCGAAAAATCCTCTTGCTCTCGGCGACTTGTGATAGCATAGAGGGGGTTTCCTTCTCCTTATACCTCTGAAGTAGCTTATCCAAGTAAAATCATACCATTGACAACATCCAACGAATCCTCTTGCTCTCGGCAACTAGTGATAGCATAAAGGGGGTTTCCTTCTTTGTATGCCCCTGAAGTAGCTTATCCAAATAAACTCTATCTCGTGAAGAAATTGAAGAACACTAGGCTCTATTGCCCTCTTTATCATTTCTCTGCATGTTCTTAGGACAATCTCTTATAAAATGACAATTCTGGACACTGTTCAAATGATCTGTGAAGCCATCACGACACACCCCTGAGTGTGTCATATCAAACTTGGAACATGCAGGCATCTAAGTACCCTATTGTTCCTTACCACCTTGTGAATAGGCAGGTCCGGATCTAATGTTTTGAGAATCCTTAGTACTGTACACACTTTGGTTGCTTGTTACAGGTGCACTAGCAAATGATGAAGCAGGTCCTTTCTACTTCTGTTTGAAAGAAAACCAGTTCACATAATTTCTTTATTTCCCAGACTCGTTCTTTATATCTTAACCCTCCTATTTTTGAACTCTAATCTATCACTCAGTTCGTCCTCCTCAACTTATTGCACATGGATCATCAATCTTTTTGTGTCCATGTCACCCATTATAATAGTTTCCTTACTTTACTTACATGGCAGACGAGTCAACCTAGCAATTCACAAGATCGTTCCACTCCTCATGTAAACAACAATCTATTTGCTTCTCTTAGCTTATGAGGAACTCCTCAAACAGAGCTCAGGTCACAAAAAGTTACGAGTAAGCATGAGTTAAAAGGAATTTTTTAGAGATTAACTTTAACGCACGAAAAGAGTGTGAAAGAAGTGAAGAAAATTCTATAAGTAGTAGCCTCCTGATTGTAGATGTGGTGCACTTCACATCGATAACTAGAACTCTAAAGATATATATAGCTTCATAGACTCCCTAGTAATCTTGAACTCTTTGCTCTAATAAAAAGATTTTCATGCCTCGAGCCTACACCCTAGATGCAACCGGCGTCATCGTCTTCAAAGAGCACTAAGACTAGCCTCTAAAAACTGATCATTACATTTCATAGGTCAAAATGAGGAAAATTCGAAACTTTATGCATATTGAGATATTCATAGACCTCTCACTTACTCTAGATATATACATATAGAGTTTACTTAGACTTCTCGCATAGGAGGCTTACATAGGCTTTTCGTTTAGACAATGTACATAACGTACAATGATTTAGTCTAATAGTGTCGTCATACATTAAATCATCTAAACAAAGTAAAATATTTGGTCATAGCCCTCAAACAAGTACATATTTCCACTTAGGGCTTACAACCAATGTCTGGAAAAAGAAGAAAGAAAGGAGTGCCCTTACACCATAACAAAATTACTACTAAGGTAGATCAAAAGAAATCATCCTCAAAATTGGAGGAATCGCCAAATACTTCGATGAAGAAGTACAAGTCTCCTTGTAAAGTGGCCTAGAAGCTTTTCAATAGTCGGAACCTAAAATGTTGGGGGAAAAGGGAAGAACTATGGGTTAGTACAAAACATATGTACTGAATATGGTTCCTATGCTTAAAATCATCAATGCATGAGAAAAGTCACAATATAGTCAAAACGATGCACTATGTTTCGTAACCCAACATATACATATATAGAACATAAAAAGTCAATCCACAATGATAATGACCCATCATATAAGCAATATAAAGCAATACGTGTGCAATGCCAAGAATAGGACACCATAACCCCATTCAAAGCTAAGCATCACATTAAGCCAATTACTTCATACATACACATAACCTCATACTTTAGCATAACATACTCGATTAATAAGTTTATATTAATCTTAACATACATAACATGTAACCAATCTTGATCATACAACTCACTACTAGAACCATCCATTAGGATCCCGCTTGTGCAATAAGTAAGAGAAGTCTCATACACTGCCTAAACCCTATGTAGTAACCTTTAAGACAAACCCTAAAATTAGTTCACATACTTGAGCTATTTATTTACCTTATTACATTAGGGAAAGAAGTGCAAAACCGACATGAGAGCATATGAGCTACATGGTATACGGTGTTCTTCTACCACACCGAAAAGAGAGGGTTAACACTTGCCTAAGGTGTAACCAATCTTACATAGCTATCTAGGTGGATCCACTAAACTATATTCCTATGTGGGCACATAATTAAGGGTCAAGGATATTGTTACTAGAAACCTTGACTTACTAACATGGAGGTTTCAATCTCATGAGACAACACATATCTTGGGAATTCGGACTTTTTAAACGTGAAGAAAACCATGTGGGAGGCCGTACATACTAAACGTGAGATCTCCATCTCTATTATATTCCCTATCGATGCTAAACACCTATCTCCTTTAGTAGTTATCATACTTTTCATACAACATTAAATAACTCTCTTCTAGACCCCTATGCGAACAATTCAGCTTAATATCACATATGTATTCATAAGTGAGAACTACCTTTCACTTTAGAAAATCACATATAAGTGAGTAAATCTTTACCTCAACACCTTATCGTAATCATGAGATGTTTTTCAATCGCATCTCATCATTCTTGGATACTTCATAGCCAATTTAGTTGTCTAGGGTTAGGTATGAGGAATACTTGCTATCAAAATCACAACCACACACTATACATAGAAGCATTACAATCTAAGTAAATCATACTTCATAATTATATCCAAGAAGAATCCTCTTCATAACATATTGCCCTCTCGTTGCGTTCATGCTTCAATTGCAAAGAATTACCTAGTCAATACATAAACAGGATAAATTAAAGAAATAATACCTAGCAATTACTATTCTACACATTCATATAGTCATTATATTTCACAATTTATATAGAATTACAAGACATAATGAGTGTAAAGAAAAACAAGAGCTCAAAGGGACAATCTTGATTAATTAACAATAAGTGACCATTGATATTTAGGTAAACAGTGATAAAAGACTATGATCCTTCATAATTGATAAACTATTTGGTTTTGAAAAGAGAACCCATGACTAGATTGAAACCCTTGTTTTTGGGAAATTGAAAAAAATCATCTTAGGAAAGGCCTTTGGGGAAAGGAATCCCAAGAGTAAAAGAAACCATACCTTGTTGATGATCTTGACACGAATTTGATGTGAAAAACTTGGTTAACTCATCCTTGAAAGGGATCTCAAGTCTTCTTCAATGGAGGTTGAAGTTTGAGGAAGAGAGATACTAGAGAGATGTTAGAGAGATATGAGTTTGGGAATTGTTGAGTGTTCGGTGATTTAATTGAGAGTTATGTCTTATATACCCAATTGAATAACGTACTTAACCTTCCCAATAACTCCTAATTAACAACTTAAGCAACTAACTAATCAATTTCCTCACAAAAAAATCAACATCCAAAACTAGACCGTGACCAAAAAGACCCCCACCTACGGTCCGTAGATCAGTCGACACCCCCGTACTGCACATGCATCGATTTGATCACAGACATGGTTTTTTGGACCTTTTTGAGATTTGACATAGTGATGGACCACGGATACAACGTCGCCTCGTCGACCAGTCAACGACTCGTCGATTGGATTCGCAGGTAGCTACTATCAGAGATACCTTTTGGGGTCGAATCAAAGTGTCCTCTCAAAGGTCCCTTGGGGTGAACCTTGAGGAGTCGTACCTTGACGTTTCGACCCTAAAAAAAAACTCTAATACTTATTTAATACATATTCAACGAATTTAACTAATTTAAGACTCTTAAAAACCCCTTAAACAATCCAAGGCATACTAACACACATTTCACAATTCACCGATCGTCATGGACGTTGCTTGACGTTTTTACTCTAACACTTCTTAATTAGTTTCAACACGCTATTTCATGTTTAGAAACAGTGTTTTAAGTCTTAGATCATCATGTGAGGATCTATACCAAGTCATGAACTTTTGGAATGTTACATTATCCCCTCCTTAGGATATTCGTCCTCGAATGACACTAAAGTATTTTGTAGGGTGAGGATGACTAAAGACTAGCAGCCTAACCCACAACTTAAGAACATTAGGGGTCACAACCCACATGATTAATTACAACTCAAATAAACACATAACTAAGACATTTCACATAAAAATATAAAACTCAACTTACCATGTATAAGAGCTTAATTTCACAACGTGAGGAACTACCTTCTCATTGTGAACATGAACTCAATATAACATTACGAGTCACTTAAGCAAAGACTTCCTTCAAGGGAAATTAGACATACTCAATACCCTTTCATGATAAACACCTATACACAACATAAAAAATAAGTGCAAGTTAAGCAAAATGAGCATATTTACATGGAAACCCATTCTAGCATGAACCTTTATCATAATTATGCACATATTAGCAAATCAAACCAAATTCAACATTATCAATTAGTTCATTTTAATACGATTACGAACCTCAACTTTGGCTAGGATTTTGATAAAAGAGATAAGGATAGATGGATTTCATGTTGGCCTCGGCCTTTCATGTTGCAGCCTCATCTAGATGATTTCTCCGTACGACATTTACATAGACCACAACCTTGTTTCTCAACTTTTTTACTTGGAGGTCTAGAATTTCAATCGAAACCTCTTAAAATGAAAGGTTCTCATCTAACCTTAACCCTTCAATAGGGAGAATAGATACTGGATCACCAGTACATGAAATACTTGGTGAACCAGGGCTAGTTCACTTGGTAATTACAATACATAAGCCACCGTCCTAACCCTTTTCACTAAATCATAAAGGCCAAAATATCGGGGACTAAGCTTCCCCTTTATTCTAAATCTGAAACTTTTAATTAGACCTTATCTTCTACTTCAAATTCAAGATCTCTCCTTCTATTGTCGGCATACGACTTTTGCCGACTGTATGCCGTTTCAACCTCTCCCTTATCAACTAAACCTTTTCTAAGGCCTCATATATCATTTTGGGACCAAGGAATGAAGTTTCCCCTACCTCAAACCACCCAACCAGAGACCGACACCTCCTATGATAGAGGTCTTCAAAAGTATCCATGGAAATACTTGAATGATATGTATTATTTTAGGAGAACTCAACCAAAGGTAGGTCATCGTCCCAATTTCCTTTTAAATTTATCACACAAGATCTTAACATATCCTCTAGAGTTTGGATGGTACGCTCCAATTGACTATCCATATGAGGATGAAAAGCGATTCTAATCTTCAGTTGAGTACCCAAACCACTTTGGAAAGATGTCCAAAAACTTGAAGTGAGTTAGGCACCTGTATCCGAAATGATGGACGAAGGGATGCCATGTAAATTCACAATCTCGTCAAGATACAACTTTGCATATTCTTACTCCGAAAAAGTAGACTTAACGGAAATAAAGTGACCTGATTTCGTCAATCTATCCAGAAAAACCCATATTGAGTCATTTTGCCTACGTGTACAAGGCAAACCTACTATGAAGTCCATATTAATGTCTTTCTACTTTCATGTAGGAACATTCATTACTTGAGTCAAACCACTCGGCTTTTACATGTTTCCAATTTGGAAACCTAGCCACAAATTCCGCTATGTACCTTTTTAAACGTTCCCCCATCAATAGACTTCTCGAAGATCACAGTACTTTTTGGTTGCACCAAGATGGATAACATATCGTGCACCATGAGCTTCTTACGAAATTTGATTCCTCAAATCATACACATCTGGTACACACAATCTTCATTGGTACCCAAGTATACAATCCCCCTTGGGAGAATAACTCGTTAAACTTGCAAAGAACGGATTCCTTTAACTCCATTAATAAAGGATCAATATGTTCTTTAGACTTCACCTTAACCACTAAAGATTATTCGGGTTATGGTGGACCATAAAACCACCATTAGGAGAATCTTCCAACCGAACACCCAATCAAACCAACCTATGAACATCCTTCAATAGGTCTTTCTTACCCTCTTCCACATGAGGCGCACTTCGCATAGTCATACAACTTAAATCATCATTAACAACATTGGACTTGGTGGGGTGGTAAAAATTACACATGTCGTAATCCTTCAAAAGTTCCAACCATCTCTTTTGTCGGAGATTCAACTCCTTTTGGGTGAACAGATATAGAAGTCTTTGTTGGTCGGTAATTACATCCGCATGAACACCATACAAGTAATGCCTCCATATTTTCAAGGAAAACACTACGGCCTCTAACTCGAGGTGATGATTTTGATATTTCTTCTCAAGTACCTTGAGAGGCATAGGCTACTACCTTCCCGTGTTGCATAAGGACACAACCCAAGACCACTCGGGAAGCGTCAAAATATACCACCAAACCCTAGGTACCCTCCGGTAAAGTCAACATGTGAGCGTAGGTAAGCCTATCTTTTAAAATTTGGAAGTTTTTTTCACATGCCTTTGACCACTAGAATTTAACACTTTTTCGGGTCAAGGTAGTCCAAGGAGAGGTAATGGATGCAAATCCATCCACAAACTTCCTATAATACTCGGCTTAACCCAAGAAACTTCTAATTTCGGTTGGGGTCAAAGGTCTAGGCCACTTCTTAACCTCCTACGTCTTCCTTGGATCAACTTGTATACCCTCACTTGAGATAATATGACCATGGAACACAATTGATCTTAATCAAAACTCGCACTTGCTATACTTGGCAAATAGTTTGTGTTTCTTAAGGACTTGTAACACTACCCCCAAATGATCCATTTGTTCATCTTCACTTTTGGAGTATACCAAAATATCATTAATAAAGATAATCACAATGCAGTCAAGGTAATCTCGGAACAACCTATTCATTAGGTCCATAAAAGTCGTGGGGCCATTAGTTAGACCATAGGACATGACTAAAAACTCATGTGATCATACCTAGTTTGGAAAGCTTTTTTAGGTATGTGTTCCCTTCTCACCCTATGTTGGTGATAACCCGACCTCAAGTCAATCATAGAATAGTAGCTTTCTACCTATAATTGATCAAACAAATCATCGATTCTAGGGAGAGGATACTTGTTCTTAATGGGACCTTATTAAGTTGGTGATAGTCGATATACATCCTAAGGGACCGATCCTTCTTTTTTAAAAACGACACCAAAGCACCCCAAGAGAAATATGAGGTCTTATAAAACCTTTGTCAAGTAAATCCTTGAGTTGAAGCTTATGTTCTTGAAACTCGCCCATTCGGGAGGAACCCCGAGCAATTCGTCGGGAAGACTTCAAGAAAATCCCTCAGTACGGGTATCAACTATAATGGAGACATCTCGGATTCAAGGTCCTTGACCGTCACAACATGGTAGAGACACCCTTTATAGATCATTTTGTTAGTTTTTAGAGATCAAATAATTTGACTTCTAGGGACTGAATTACCCCCCTTCCATTCTAAGACGACTTCATTTAGGAAATGGAACTTAACTACCATTTTCCTACAATCTATGAAATAAAAAGAAACATACAACCAATTCATCCGCAAGATGGCATCAAAAAGAACCATATCAACTTTTACCAAGTAAGCCAAACTGACTTTATTGGGCAATGATATAGGAAAACTCCTATACACTTTTATATACACCAAGAAGTCACCCACTAGGGTTGTAACCAGAAAAGGATCCATTCGAAGATCGGGTAACCCATTAAACTCTCTAACTACTAAAAAAATTATAAATGATAAAGTAGCATAGCGCTCTAGTTAAGCGTGGACATTAATAGAGAACACTTGTAAAATGCCAGTGACGACATCGGCAGACTCCTTTTAATCCCCACTAGAGTGGAGAGCATAGAAGTGATTCATCTTAGGAGCATCGCGATTGGGAGAACTAGCTTATGCTTGGGAATTTTTTCTCCCTTTAACCTTCATCATAGGACAATCTCTCGTCATGTGACCACACTTGCGACAACCATTTCAATTTCCCGTACATACTAGACACTTGTCTTCATGTTATCTACCACATTTAGCAGAAGTAGACTTCTCAACATAAGGACAAGACAATTTCTCCTCCTTAGGCTTGCATGTACACTCCTTACCTTTGTTGACTTTGGAATAGTTGAAGAACTTTGATTGGGGAACATTTTCTTGAATCTTGTCCTATCATACACCTCAAATCTAGTCTTAGAAGAATTTCCATCTTTGTCCCTTGTACTCTTAAACACTCTACAACCTTGATTAAGCTTTTTTTCCTTAATTTGTTCGGCATGAACCATGAGATGAGAGATGTACATACTAGGAATCAATTTATCCGACATACATTCATTAACCACAAAATCGAGTATCCCAATAACAAATTTGTTCATCTTAGCTCTAGAATTTGCTACATTAAAAGGAGCAAACTTGGATAGGTGAGTGAAGTTGAGACTACACTCCTTCATTCTAATATACCCTTAGCGTAAGTTGATGAATTCTTATATTTTCCTCTCCCTTTCTTCCAAGTTAAAGAACCTACCAAGAAAGGCCGTCTTGAAAGCTCCCCAAGTAATCTGGCCTTCTCTAACCGACCTCTCATCTTTCCATTGCTCATAGAAAACTTGAGCCACATCTATGAGTTGGTAGGCGTCTAATTCTGCCTTTTCTTAAGAAGAAACACCAATGGCATCTATTATTTTTGGCACTTCATCAGTGAACCCTTGTGGGTCCTTATTCACCTTGGAGCAAAAGAAAGTAGGGGAATTCATCCTTGTGAAATCCCTTGTCCTTGTTGCGTTTGTGCTAGAGTTGGGGTTCACTTAGACTTTAAAATACCTAGAAACTTGAGTATCCAAAACTTTGGTCAAGCTATGAATTGCTGCCCTTATCTCAACATTAGACATAACCCCTTCTTCAATAGGAACATGAGGGTTTTTAAGAGACAGAGGGGGAACCGCCTATTTTCATTCTACTCAACCCTTCGAGCGTTGTTCCTTATTTTATTCATTTCCTATAAACACAAGAAAGATATTAGAAGATAAGGATATGTAGACTTAAAACTCTAGAGGCACGACTTTAAGAACAATAAAAGAAGTGTAACTTTCCTAGGCATCATATAGCCTCTCACTAACAATTGTGACGCGCTTCACAACCATGAACGAGACTGTACATAGACGTGGTTTAGTGAGATATCAATCCTCTCTTGAACCTCATGCTCTGATACTAAGTTTGTCATGATCAGGGAGTACCCCTTAGACGCAATTGGAGTTGTCATGCTCGAGATGTACTAAGACTAGCCTCTTCACATTCTTCATTATATTTCATGGTCAAAATGAGGAAAAATTTGAAACTTTATAACTATTAAGTTATACATAGACCTCTTGCTTACTCTCGATAAATACATGTGGAGTTTACTTAAACTCTTCGCATAAGAAGCTTACGTAGGCTTCTCATTTTGACAATGTACAAAACATATAAGGATTTACTTTAATAGTAATGTCTCACGTTAAACCATCTAAACAAAGTACAACAGCCCTCACAAAGTACAAATTTCCACTTAAGGCTTACAACAAATGTCTTCAAAGAGAAGGAAGAAACGGATCTCCTTAGACCATAACGAAACTACTACTAAGGTGGATCAAGAGGCATCATCCTCGAACTTTGAGGACTAACCAACTACTTGGAATAAAAAGTCCAAATATCCTTGTAAAGTGGCTAAGAAGCTCTTCAATGGTTGTAACATACAATGTTTGGGAAAAAGGTAAGAAATACGGTTAGTACAAAACACATGTACTAAGCATGGTTCCTATGTATAAAATCATTAATGCATGAGAAAAGGCACAATTTAGTCAAAACCATGCACTATTTTCAATAACCCAACATATACATATATAGAACATCACAGGTACAACAAAAATAATAATAACACAACATATAAGCAATATAAAGAAATACTTGTGCAATGCCTTGAATAAGACCCCATAACCCCATTAGAAGCTAAACATCATATTAAGTCACTTGCTTCATACATACACATAATCTTATACTTTAGCATAACATGCTCAATTAATAAGTTCATACAAAGATTAACATATATAACATGTAACCAATCTTGATCATACAAATCTCTACTAGAAACATACCATAGGATCATACATGTTCAATGAGTAAGAGAAGTCACATACCCTTCCTAAACCCTATGTAGTGACCTTTAAGACAATCCCTAATAGTAGTTCACATACTTGACTTATTCATTTACCTTACTACATTAGGGAAAGAACTGCAATAACCGACATAACACCATATGAGCTACATGAGACACGATGTTCTCCTTCCACACCGAAATGAGAGGGTTAACACTTGCCTAAGGTGTAAACAATCTTACATTGCTATCTAGGTGGATCCACTAAACTATAGTCCTATTTGGGCACATAACTAAAGGTCTAGGAGATTGTTACTAGAAACCTTGACTTACTAACATGGAGGTTTTATCTCATGAGACAACACATATCTTGGGAATCTGGACTTTCTAAACGTGAAGAAACCCATGTGGGAGGCCGGACATACTAAACGTGAGACTTCCATCTCCATTATATTCCCTTCGATGCTATACACTAATATCCTTGAGTAGTCATCAAACTCTTCATACAAGATTACATAGCTCTCTTCTGGATCCCTATGCGAACAATTCATCATAATAGCACATATGCATTCATAAGTGAGAACTTCTTTTCACTTTAAAAAAACACATACAAGTGAGTAAACCATTCACTCAACACTTTATCGTAATCATGAGAAGTTTTTCAATAATATATCATCATGCTTGGATACTTCATAGCCAATTCTATTGTCTAGGGTTAGGTATGAGGAATACTTGCTATAAACATCACAACCACATACTAGACATAGAAGCATTACAACCTAAGTAAATCATACTTCATAACTTAATCCGAGAAGAATCACTTCAATGATGCATAAACAAGATAAATGCAAGAAATAATACCTAGCAATTACTATTCAACATATTCATATAGTTATCATCTTTCACAATTTCTATAGAATTAGAAGACATAATGAGTGTAAAGAACAACAAGGACTCAAAGGGACAATCTTTATTAATTAACAAGAATTGACCATTGATATTTAGGTAAACAATGATAAAATACTTTGATCCTTAATAATTGATAAACAACTTGGTTTTGAAAGGCAAACCCATGTCTAGATTTAAATCCTAGTTTTGGGGAAATTCAAAATCATATTTGGAAAGGCCTCTTCGGAAAAGGTATCCCAAGAGTAAAAGAAGACATACCTTGGTGATGATCGTGCCATGAATTTGATGTGAAAAACTTGGTGAATTCGTCCTTGAATTGGAGCTATAGCGTTCTTCAGTAGAGGTTGTAGTATGAGGAAGAGAGAGAATAGAGAGATGTTAGAGAGATGTGGGTTTGGGAATTGTGGGGTGTTGGGTGAGTTAATTTAGAGTTATGTCTTATACCTACTTAAGTAACGTACTTAACCTTCCCAATAACTCCTAATTAACCACCTAAGAAACAAACTAATTAATTGCCTCACTTAATACTCAATATCCAAAACCAGATCCTGACCAACGGTCCGTATGTTAGTCGATGTCCCCGTACTACACAACCGTCGATTTGATCAGAGACTTGGTTTTTGGGACCTTTTGGAGATCTGGCTAAGTGTTGGACCGTAGAGACATTGATTCCTCATCGAGCAGGCGACGAATCGTTGATTGGCTTAGTAGGTAACCACTTTGAAAGACAACTTTTTGGTTCAAATTGAAGAGTCCTCTCCAAGGGCCCTAAGGGATATTCTTGGGGAGTCATACCCTCATGTTTCGACCCGAAACAGAGTCTAAAACATATTTAGTACCTTTTCACCAAATTTAAATAATTTCTGATTCTTAAAACCCCTTGAAACATGTCGAGGCATACTAACACACATTTCACAATTCACCAGACTTCATGGACGTTCCTTGACGTGTTCACTCTAATAGTTCCTAATTAGTTTATTACATTATTTTAGGCTTAGAAAAAGGGTATTAAGTCTTAGATCATCATGTGATATTCTAGAGCAAGTCAAGAACTTTCGGAATGTTACACTAAGGATGGCCGACACTTGAGAACCATTATTGGCCCAAGAGAACTCTTTGCCTGACTTACTTACTTAACAAAAGACTATTAACATAACTTAAAGGATTCAAATTCTAAAAAACTTATCCTTCTCAACTAAACTCATAAAGTTTTTAAAAAATAAAAATTTAACTTAGTCAAAGTGCTATATAAATATGAAGATAAGCCATTAATAAGATAATGACGAATGAACTAACATTTGAGTGAATATCTATGACGCCTATAAACCAACTGAGATGAATGTTGGGAAAAACCCCACGACATCCTAATGAACTTATATAATAATTGAAAGAAATAAAAAGGAGTCCTTTGGAAAGCAAGGAGGCTCACCAACTGACTCTGGATTTCTCACTGGATCAATGATGCGCTACTCGCTAATCGTAGTAACCTGCATATGCATCATAAGACAATGCAGGCCAACTAGCATCAGAACATTGAATGTACGATTATGAGAGTTGGAATGCTAAACATAACATAGGTTTGAAAAGAGTCTACAAGAAACACTTACACAGGCTTTACTTAACTCAACTGATTTCAAAAGAAATTAGTGTGAATAAATGCGATATAAGGAAAAGCCTTAAAACATGATTTTCAACTCTGCGTAGTTAGAAGTACAATGATAACTCTATATGCATGTGAAGATACAATATGAACTCTATCTTGTAAATAAAACTACAAATATTTTTATGAATATAACAATACAAAATACTGATGCGGGAGTTTCTCTAACTGACAACCATCACATAAAGTAAGGATACAATAATTTACCTTACGTTACCAGCATATCGTATACCCGACCAAAGGTATAAAGGATCCACTAGTCTACTGTGAAAAGGATTTATCTAAAAAGTATGAACCTTTTTTACCCATGGTTGCTACATGGTTCTATGGAGACGTGAGTTATTTGTGCTCATGCTCGTCCCAAATTCGCTGTTCAATACTACTCCCGGAATATACTAACTGTTATGTTTTTAACATACTTCTTTTGTGATTTGAGATTAGTACTCAAAAACATAGTTCAAAGACTATCTTGGGAATCTCAGTTTCCCTCGTAGCTTCAGTTAGAAAGCTATTACCCTTTTGTCAAAACTAGACCGAAGGCTCTTTGGAAATCTTAGTTTCCTCTTTTTCTTAATTGTGAAAACATTTACTCTTTAACTGAAAACTAGAGCATAAGTTCTTTATTGAAAAACTGGCCCAGAGGATCATTACTGAAAACTAACCCAAAAGCTCGTTACAGAAATCAAACTTTCCTTACTTGTTTAAATTTAAATTTTTTTTAACACTTTCGGAATACAAGTCCCCATATAATTTTGAAGAATTGAACTTTAACTTTACTCTTTACTTAACTCAAAACTGAAGTCATAAAACAAAGTTAAAATGTTTGTAAAAGACTTTTGAAAAACCTTAAGAACTTATCTTGACTTAACATTTGACTTCTTGACTTGACTCTTGACTTTCCTTGAATTTAATTATGGATTCAAGGATCACGATTTGTGATATAAAAGATAGCATGATGTTGGGAGTGATTTTAGATAGAAAAAACAAGATTCTTGAAGAATTTTTGTTAAGAACTTGAAAAGAAACCTTAAAACCCTCGCTTGAACGTATTAGGGAAAACCTTTCTTTAGATTCTTGAATTAGTTTCTTGAAATCTCCATGGCCAAGAATTTATGATTTTCATTATTGAAGATAAAAATCTGATTGTTTTGCACCTTTTAGTAGTCAAGAAATTCGTTTAGGGTTTTGTTGGGGGTAAAAAAACAAAAACACTCTTTTTCATGTTTTACCATTAGCTAATTCATAACAACACTTGGAAATTTGATTGGCAGAAAATAGCTGGCGTGGGAAAGTAGATTCAATTACCTTTTATTCGATAGATTATGGCTCACATAACTCTTAATATCCTAAGATATATGGTCGTCTAATGTTTAACAAGTAGAAACTTAATATCAAAACTTAATCTGTAAGGGAGCTTCAACAAAAGTTTTCAAGAACTTATCAAGAACTAAAATCCTTGAATTTCAAGAACGAAATTATGCTTAAAACAACATGATTGGCATGTGGGTTTACCTCTCTTTTCTCCTCTTTTTTTCTCTTCTCTCAAAACCCTAACTATTTTTTAGAAGTGTAAACCGATCTAATTCAGCATATACCCCTAATTAATTAGAAAAAACAAAATAAATTAAGAGGATAAGGAAATGACAAAACTACCCCTTCAAAATCAGAATTGGACTTTATTTATTCCAACAAACCAACTTCCAAAAGGCATAACACCCTCACACGAACTCGTAATCAAGAAAACTCGACCGCTTTGGGAAGATAATTCTGAGGGCTTTCAAGCCAAATCTGGAACTTAACCTAAATCATCCTGATCTAAGAGTTATGGTTCTTTTAAGTCGAACAACAAAACTCAATTTTAACTTACATAAAATTTCCATATTTCCTTACATTTTCCAAAAATAAGTATCTCCCGATATTAAACTCCTTTCTTGTTTTTTCTAGCTGCTAGATGTTACAGACTCGCTTGTGAATTTCGTCAAGAGGTGATACAAGGTATGTGAGTTCACAAAGTGTTCGGCTTGTTCACTCATGCACAAAACCTTTTTATTCAGAGTGAATTAGTCCTAAAACTTGAAAATCTGAATGTTCTTGATGTATGTTTTTGAATTTACTTTCATACTTGAATTCGGATGGGATTGAAGAGTTAGTGAGAGTTTAAGGTAGATTGTGTACATATATTGTGTATCAGAATCTAAAGCGAATTGGAGAAAGATAATAAAATTTATGGAATTGGAGAAAAATAATTGTATTTAGGCTAATTAGGGTCAGAAAACAAATAAGCTAAGGAACAGTTCGGTCGAATTTTGGTACTCGGTACACGTCGCAAACTTGTTCCTCAGGATTGATGAATTTTCTCCACCTCACGTAGTGGTCACAGACCATTCTGCTTTAAAAATTATTTTGCGACCAAATAATTAACCGCATCTCCACATCGCGCACATGCTTCTTGACAATGATTTCTTTATTTTTCTCATATTTTACCATCTAAAATCGCTCATAAACATCATGAAATCTTTCCTATCAAAAATAACAATCCTTGAATCCATAATCATATTCATGGATCAATTAATAGTCAAGTCAGGGAAAGTTAAGAGTCATGTCTACGAAGTTCTTAGAGTCCTTTCATGAAGTATTTTGCAAATACTTCTAACTTTGTTTTAAGACTTAAAGTTCAAGTTGAGTAAGGAGTCAATTGTAAAGATTGAAGTTCATTTCTTCAGAGAAGTATATGGGGACTATGTATTCCCAAAAAGTTTAAAATTTTTTGACATTTAAACAAGAAAGGAAAACTTAATTTTCAAAGAGCCTTTGAGCTAGTTTTTCAGAAAAAGAGTAACAACTTTCACAATTAAGCAAGAGAGGAAATTTTAATTTCTAAGATAGGCTTTGAATTAAGATTTTGAAAACTTATCTCAAATCAGAAAAACAATTGTGCTTTTTAAACATTAGAGGTAGTATTATATTTTTGGGAGTAGTATTGAGCACTTATATGGGAGAGAGTTCTGAAAATTCACAGCCCCCATTAACTATGTAGCCATACTTTTTGGATGATTCCTTTAGTGCTTTTTATCATAGACTAGTGGATCACATAGTACTTAAGGCTCTATACCCTCGGGAAGCTATAGGACGACCCTAGCAGCGCGAAGCAAAACATTGTATCATCAATATAGCTGTCACGTGATGGTTGTCAGTTAGAGAAAGTCCCGTATGATTTATTCTATCCTTATATTAACAATTTGTTTATGTTTTTACATACATTAAAGAGAGTTATATATATCTTTGCGTTCACACAGAGTTGACATTATGTTTTAAATAACTTTTCTTATGTTGCACATTTTTAAAACTACTTTATATTGAAATGAGTACAGTTATGTGGAGTTTAGTTGAGCCAAGTTAGTTCTTTAGTTCCTTTCAATGTTATGACTTTTTTAAAATTCCACTCGCATACTGGTTCATTAAATGTAATAATGTCATTTGTCCTACATCTTCTAATGATGAAGACACATGAAACCAGGATCAGCACACAGTTCATCGTTGACCTACTTAAGCACTCAGATTCTTGTGGTGAGCCTCCTTACTTTTCCGGAGGATCCCTTTTTATTGGTTTTAGTAATATATAATTCATTAGGATGTTGTGGGTCTTCTCCCGACATCCATCTTAGTTGTTTTAGAGGATTCATAGACATTTAGATGTTAGTTCTTTAGTCTTTTCATTGTCATTATCTTATGTTGAGATTTGAGTTTGCCTTAATTCTCAGTTGAATGTTCCTTTATAACATCAAGTTTATTTCAACGATGTGTGTATCTTTGTTGAGTTAAGTCTTCCACTAAGTACGTAACTCTAAACAAGGATTCGCCTAGGGCCAACAATAGTTCTCGAATGTCAATCTCTCCCAAGATGTATGCTCGGGGCATGACAATCACAAAACTAAGCAAACAATTGATTGCTTCAAGATATCACGGAAAGAAATTCACAAGTTGTCAAAACGTCTCTCTCTCTCTCTCTCTCTCTCTGTCTTTATCTATCTATCTATCTATCTATCTATCTATATATATATATATAAGTATATTAAGAGCTCTAGAAAAACAAAAATGTTGAAACTTCATTCGATTTTTTTCAAACAAAGCATTTATCCGTGCTTGTTGACATAGTACTTTTCTAATATTTAAAACTAATTTACAACAAACTTCATTGCAGTATCAAACTTAATGTCACTGGTTATAATTTATTATTTATAAAAATATATATGGAAGATATAAACAAAATATTTTCTCTTACGTTTCAAGACATTATTTAATACATGAAATAAATTAAATATTAACATTTAAAACATGGATTGAGAAATCTTCTAATAATTGCAAAAATTTGATCTCTCTGTTAACAATAATACAACAAAAAAATTTAAAAGAATAGGAAAATAAGACAAATCGATACTATATGAAATAAATTAATAGGAAAATCTGAAAAGTCTACCAAAAAAATTGTTCATACACACCTTTTTCATTGGGCTTTTTCTTTTTCCCGTTTTTATTCAATACATTTTTAAAAAATTAAAACAAGTTAACAGTAAATCAAATTTAAAAATTTACTATATTTTAGCATCCATAAAAAAATTCAAGGAATGTCATCCACTTAATCTGTTTCAACTTTCATATAAATGAAAACAAAACCTGAAAAATCACCAAAAATATACTGAAGAAGAAGTCAAAGCGAAATGTATATATAGAAATTGCATGTTCTATTGAATTTGAAGATGGATACAAACTAAAGAACAACTTAAAAATGAAGTAAATTTTCAATACATTCTGTGGATACACTTCAAGTATGAACTCACTTCCCAAAACAAATTTAAGATGATCAAACATTTCGTCAATGATGAATTTGATACCTACAAATCCTCCCAATGTTCTTAAATGCGTGAAAAGAAATCTAGAAATTTTATGGTTATTTTCTTAAGTTAAAACTTAAAGATGCCGAAATAAAATATAATATTACCTACTTAAGAATCATAAACAATATTACAAATGCCAAAAAAGATGAAGATAAAAATGGCAGTAACAATTTAACAAAAAAATTACATGTTGGAAGAAGAATAGATCCATTAATTTTTTTAATTGAATTTATTTGTGTATAAATAGAGAATAGAGATAATGGATAGAGCAAAAGTATTTGTTTCTTTTCTTTACTAAAACGTGGGAAGTTAGTAAATATTTTGGAGTTATTAAAATCTCTATTTATATTTTTTTTATTCTTCAAAAACATAATAATAAAATATTATTTGAGTATAAAAATACAAAATATACTATTAATTTAAACTTTATCTAATAAATGACAAGTTACCGTGCTATTTTATCACTTTCATATATATAAGGAAATATGTTGACTTCCTTTAATGATATAATTATATAGAATATATTTCTAATGTATTTAAAATTTAATCAAACAGATTATCATATATGACTAAAAACTTGTTACAATCTAAATTTTTAAAAAAAAAACTGTAAAATTTTAAATAACTGCGAAAATTTTGTCAAATATACAATATTTTTGTAGTTATTTAAAATGTCGTTTTTAAATTGCATGAATATGATCTCTCTATTAATAATAATACACAAATACAATTAAATACAATTGGCAATTAAAGAAAAATTAATTCTATACGTCACAAATAATTAAGTACTACAATTTGAAAAGTATACAAAAACAATTGTGCATCAACTCCTTTTTTAAGTAAAAAGCCTTTTTCCTTCTTACTCTTTCCTTTTAATTCAATTCTTATTTTTAAAAAAAATTGAAACACCTCGGTCCCATAAAGAGATAAATCTATAAAGAGCTAAATTAGAAATAGTTAAATTGAGAATTTGGCAAGTTAGTCTTCAATTTGTGAGCTTTTGTAAACTTCAAATGACAATAAATGTCGGTACATGATGAGTTACGTAGCCGATAAAGTATCAAATGAAAGACATCTGAGTCCTCTTTTCAACACGACTTAGTTTTCTTAATTCCAAGTGCGGATGAAGGAGATATCCTCGGTTGAGTTTAACATGTATAGTTAAGGAAATTCATGAGTTTATAGTAGATGTATATTTGGTCTTTTCCTTACACCACTAGTAAAGGTGTCACGACCCAACCCACACTGCCATGGGGGCACCCACTATGACACCTAAGTAGACGAACCCTCATATTCCAATAGGTAAACAAGCGGAAAACTTTGAAGAAAAGAGAGATAATTGGAATAACATTTCGTTATAAATACTATCTCTAGACACACTGTTAGTTAAGACTTGTTAAGTAATTTAAACAACTCCCATGGATCGAGTCTAAATAGGTACATGAGCTTCTAAAAGTACAATTGGACAAAATGAATAACAGTACAACTAGACGTTAGTTCGTCGCTATTACCTAATGAAACCTCAACAATTCAGCATCCATGTTATGTCCAAACGACATAGCAAGAGTAGTATCAGTACAAACACACATAGTGGTAGGCATTATTGGTCGACTCGACGCCCACCACATAACATAAGAAATCAACTAGTAAGATTACGAAATAAGCCACCTGCTTCTCTACATTCTCTACAACCTAGTTAATGATCATAGCTTAACCATTCTAACACATTGATGAACCCCCCAATTCTACCTACAAGCATTCCAACTAACCGCTAACTTCGTTCTCTTACCTCCTCATAATATTACTTAAACAAGATCACATAGTAGACTACATTAAATATCCTTACAACTAACCCCAAAATCTCTCTCCCCAAGGTACACACATCTAAGCACATATGCTATCTCTACTTCTCTTTTGCAATTAACAACACATAACAATCCTTTCTATCCATAACTCGTCCCTTGAACCCTTTGGACCTTCAATTATACGCCTCGAGTTTGCTCAACACAAGGACGATTGACATAAACTATCACGACATATAACCACTAAGTGCAACATAAGTAAGTCAAACAATAATTATTATCACATGCATATATATGAAAATATACAACATCAGATTTATGAACAATGTACAATTTAAAGAATTTCAAGATACACATTTATGTCAACTAGTGCTCACATGGAATGCAAACCCAGAACGTTAGTGCACTAAAACGTGGTACCCGATCCCATTGTTATGCTCAAACGTGGTAATGCAATTCCATTTTCATGCCGAAACACATCAATACGATTGATGTTTGTTATAATGAAATGTGCCAATCCAATCTAAGTTAGTTATCCAGGAACGTGGCAATCTGATCGATCAACACACCACAGCCGTAAAAGCAAGTATACTCTCTACTCATACAGTCAAGAAGTAATTCATGTCATATATACTCATTCATATATCTTATATAAAATATGTTTTAATCAACAATGAAACATTCACATACATACATGTATCATAATGAATAAATAATAAGAATATGTCACACAATCTTGGAATAACAACCATCACCGACCAAGAAATTTCTAATCACGCCCTCATGCAAACCCTAATTCGACCATACTCAACCCTTATTTCATCATGTCAGGATTCTTTCTAAGGTATAACTCATAAATAAATCTGTGCACTAAGGCCTATGGATGAATTCTACCATCGATGAACATATATTATGAACTGAGCATAGATTGAAACTACTCAATTCATAAAACGTAGCCTACCTAGGCGCGAAACAGTTCCATAGAGTTTTTGAATTTGATTAGAGTTTTTGTGCTTCGTGATAATGAATATGTCAAAGAATTCACAAGATTTTCACCATATCCTCGCTAGAAATTTCATTCTTGTTCATCCCCCAAGCATAGAGCAACTTTTCTGAGTTTTCACGGTATTTTACAAGTTATTTAGGTATTTTAGAAAGATGGAGAAAATAGGACTTCACGTAATTGACATTCTATCTTGTTTTTTCTCTATGGAGCCAGCTATCTCGCCCTGGTGCCGCCACCCTAGAGGCATCTCGCCGTCTCTGGCAGGACAGTGTCAAAGATTTCTTTGAATTTTTGTTCCTTCCTAATTAACGATGATTTAGGTCCTTACAATAGATATCAATTATCCCTTGTTTATCCTCGAACAATCAGTGCATGGATAATTACGTGCACTAATTTTCGGAGTACTTCCAAACTAATGTGTCGGGCTATCACGAAACTATTACCATAATTGGTGACATTTCCATTTAGACACCAAAGAATCAAAAAAATTTGATCCGACACATGAGGAAACAAAAGTGGTTACACTGCATAGTCTTTCCAATCATGGAAGGAGCTCTCCCGCTACGGTGATGATCTCCTAGTGATGCGGGTGATCGGGAACAACAAATAGGGGGAAAATCACATTTCCATATTTCTCCCTAATATCAAAATTCTTCCCAAAATTTCTATCAATTTCCGTTGTTGTGAACGTGAAATTTAAGGTAAATTTCCCCTTTTATTTCACTCTATACTTCAGTATTTACTAACAACAATTGCATGTTTATTGACTGATCGAAATAGACGGTCTTTTTGAGTAGTTATTTTTAATTTTAACTAAATTGATATAATAAATGAATCATGGTTAATTCCCATACTTCACCAATATTTTCACAACGTCTTGGCTGTAAGTATTTCCCAAAAGTATGGTTAAATCGACAAAATAATGGGTAGGGGAAATGAAATGGTCTCTTGGTGTAAAACTATGATTTAGGCCTAATGAAAGAGTTATTTGACTAAAATGATTTCATATTTATGTTTAGGATAGTTATAATACTCTGATCTGCTAAAATTCTCTGGAAAAAAAGGGTTTTGGGACGAAGAGAAACCATTATCACGTCGGAAGTTCATCCCAGATGAAGGCCACTCTAGTAATCTTCATCCCTCTATGGTAGCCTCCATAATCCTGCCACGATGAGATTGTGGTCGTTGTTCTAGTATTCTCTAAGCAGTGGCCTAATCCTTGACACAAAAATTTTTTGTTTCTTAATTGTTAATTGTTATCCTTACCCCCGACTATTATTTTGCGTCCTAAGTTATATTCAACTCATTGCAAGATTTCTAAATGGCAGGACAAAACGATGAAAAATTGCCTTTCATCCGATTTCCTTACGCCGCTAGTCGAGAAAGGCATCATGACTATCGAAACATGACGTTTTGTAGGAGGCTTTTTGTTGTACCTACAGAGGAGAAGGAGGTCACATTTTATTCTCAACTATAGAGTTTCGGTTGGTTCTGTTCACTGGGGCTCATCATTCCACTCGAGTTAATAAGGTGCAGGAGTTCTAAGTTATCTTTTTACCATCTGCTAGGACGATCTTAAACCTCTCATCCGCATTCAGGGAGTTGATATCTCTTTGAATGCCATAACTATAAATGAGGCCCTAGAGGTACTGGAGTTCCCAATCCATGAATTCGAGACAAGTCTATGGAAGATGGACTTGGACGATGGTTGAGCCCATGCACAGGGATCAGGTTTACTAGGCTACTGCATAGTGTATCATTAGCACAGATTTGTCACCTGAAGCTAAAAGGTGGCTGCACTTCGTCCGTCAGGAAACCACGCTAACGTGGGCTTTCCCAGGACATTAGTGGTGGCATGCGCCATACACGACACATAGTTAAATGTAGGCACATATATCAACTCAGAGCAGAAGATTTTCTATCATTGCAATATGAAGGCTTTTTTTCTATCGCTACAATGTGAAGGCTTTCTTTCTACCGATGACAAGGTACTTTCTATGGATCCCCCTTTTCACCGTCTTTTGGTCAGGTCTAGTGCTACTTCCACGGGAAACAAGAGGATAACGGGCAGGTGTAGACACACTAGGGCAGTCGCGGGTTCATTTAGTGAGGACCCACTCTCAGGTGCACAAGTCGAGGAACACTTGGAGACTTTTGAGAAAAAAAAAAGGGAGCGCCTATGCCGACTTCACTTCTGTTCCACCCAACACCGCTCTAGAAGTTGAAATGATCCATAGCCAGCTAAGCTAGGAGATGAGGAAGGGTGTGGAGAGGGATAGCCTAATATTCCGTATGTTGAACACTATTAAGTTGTCTTTACTTCCCCCTCCCCCTGCAATGAGATCCCTCATCTTGATCTGAACGACTACACCCAGTTCTTTATGATGAATGAGTCCTGGGCTAGTGTGAGATCCTAGAGGACCTTTACTGACGTGGACACCACCTAGTCTGAGAGTTTCTGATAAGATTGTCACTTGCCTCTATGACTTGTAAATTTAAGAAGAGTTGTTTTTATCTTTAGATTTTCATAGGTTTTACAAGGACATGTATGCTAGTTTTTGTTGCTGATATAACCATATATTTGATCTTAAGGTTCTTATAATCTATTAACTCTATTGTTGAACAGTATTAGACAGGTAGGGTGAATTCAGATACTATTCGGTGATGATTTTACGGAAAACAGCGAGGCTATGGTAAGGTTTTGCCTCACCCTGTCCCTCTCTGGAGAGAAACTATTTATGTGGCCACCTCGTTATGGCGGGAATAATCCTACTCTGGTGTCCTCGCTATGGAGGGAATATTTCCACCCTAGCGGCTCAGATGGAACCAGAACCCAGGTGAATAATTTATGAGTTCATTTCCTCTTCTAAAATCCCCCCAAGGTCCCAAGCTTTACGTAACATGTTTTACAATAATATTGATAACTAGGATTATCATGGCCTAACCCACAATCAATCTCAGCTACACAAATCAATTCATTTTTATTATTTTCGCACCATAAATCATCCACCCAATCTTACACCTCAACATTTACATATCTCGTTATCTACACAGATTAGACAACACATTGTATATACAAAGGTTTATAGACACGTGTATAGTGCACGAAATCATATCCTCACATTCAACAAGTTCAACCTTACATTTACAGATAATTTCACTCAACAAGAAGCACACATTCATAGTTCACAAGACACAATGCACATACAATTTGACTTCATTAGTTGTTTCATCCCATATATGAGCATAACTGGTCTTCCATGCCTTTTACAGCCCCTATATCTAGATACAAATCGGAACCTTCCTAGTTCCAATTAACTTATTAGTGTCCCTTCAACCGTATCAATGACACTAACTTTACTCTATTGAGATGCCAATTGTATTCAACTCGTACCATAAGTGACTTCGCACGAATGAAGAGAATATGTTGAAAAATTTCCTAAAATGCTTCCTAGCCTCTTGTAGATTAGATGTGGACGTCAACACACCAATATGCAAGAGTCTAGTCTACAATGTTTATCTTTTACAGGGAGACCGACAACCTAGGGTATGATACAAATTTGTCGTGATCCAATTCATCGGGCTGTGGTCAAGCACTCGGACTACTAAGTAGGTTAACCCTTATATCCTACTAGTTAAACAAGCAGAAAACATAGAAAAAATAAATATAATTATAATAATATTTGTTCATAAATGCTATGTTTTGACACACGTTTAGTGAAGACTTGTAAACTAATTTAAACAACTCCCAAGGATCTATCTAAAGAGGTACAAGATCTTTTAATAGTACAATTGGACAAAATAAATAACAGAAACAACTCCCACAATACGGAAGGAAGGATAGAAGTTGGTTGAAAATTTCTTCATCTTAAACTAATAATTAATCACCAGTCCTAGCCCAGTCTATGCACCAAAGACATAACAAGAGTAGTATCAGTACAAATACACGTTCTGGTATCCATAATCGGTCAACTCGACACCCACCACAAAATATAAGAAATCAACTAGTACGATTACGAAACAAGCAACCAGGTTCTCCACCTTCTCAATAACTTACTAACCAGGTTAATCAGCATAGCATAACCACTCTAAAACATTAACGACCCTCCAATTATACCTAAAAGCACTCAAATTGACTAATTACTTTGTACGCTTACCTCCTCGTCTCATTACTCAACAAATATCACAAAGTAAACTACATCAAACTTTCTTACCACTGACCTGAAATCTCTCTCCCCAGGGTGAACCCACCAAACCACATTTTGTCATATACGGTATATTTACTTTTCGCTCACAAATTATAGAACATAACAACCTATGATATCAATCACTTGTCCCTTGAACCCTTTGTCATGTCTGTTATACCCCCCCAGTTTGCTTAACACAAGGATGACAACATGAACCGCCACGACATATAACCACTAAGTGCAAAAATAAGCAAGTCAAACAATCATTATAATCACAGGGATATATATATATATATATATATATATATATATATATATACATACATACATATCAAGATATACCATATAATCACAGTTATGAAAAACGTACAATCTCAGAATTATCAAGATACCCAAATATGTCAAGTAGTTTGTCCTGTAATGAAACCAAACCCAAACTGTTAGTGCACCAGAATGTGGTACAAAATTCCATATTTTTGTCTGAACATTTCAATCTAATGCCATTTTCAAATCGAAATATGGAAATCGGATCCAAGTTAGTTATGCTAGAACGTGGAAATCCAATAAAGTTATTTATGCCGAAACGTGGCAATATGATCTATAAACACTTAGTTCTTTTGAGGTATGGATGTTTTCATTTTGCTGGGGTCATTCAAAAACACACCAAACCTGTGATTACAATATGTAATTTCATTCTTAAGGTTGAATAATTTGACTTCTTGAGGTTTTGTGCTTAGTTCTTTGATGACGAAGTTTTGGTTATCATAAAACGATATAGGCCAAATAGCATTAGTACGTTTATTGTAAAAGCATGCTAGAGGAATTCTAAATAAAATGTAAGCTTGATTTGAATCTGACAGAAATACTTTCCTAAGCTTTACTCAACTAATGATACTTAACTCAATGTAGTAATAAAACCACACTAGAGATGCAAATTATAATAAGCATTTAAAACAGTACATAACATCTCAACGTATTGAAAAAATACAATAATGTTTTAGTTGTATAAAAGAATACATAAATAAACATTTCTGGAAGATTCTGTTACTGACAACCATCACTATGAGATATGTGAAAATACAACATCTCATCCACGCTGCCATACCCGTCCTATAACATGTCGGAATATTTAAAGCCTCAACTAAGTCGATCCACTAATCTATTCTTAAAATCATTAAATAGTCATTGAAAAACTATGACCCTTTCTACCAACGTTGACTACATGGGTTATGGAGACTTGACTTATAAGTAATTTGTCCACATACCGGTGTTCAATACTATTCCAAAACTATACTTAGCTCATATGTTTAAAACATAACTCTTTGTATGTGGTTTAAAATTATTACTCAAAAACTAGCTCAAAAGCTCTCCCTAAATTCGAGTTTTATTTCTTGTTTAAATGTTATAACATTTATTCTTTGGGATACTTAGTTACCATATAATGTATAAAATGAATTTCGCTCGTACTCTAACACAACTTAATGCTCAAGTCCTAAAAGAGGTTTAAAAAATATTGTAATAGACTTTTGAAATGTCTTTAAGATCTCTCTAGTCTTGGCTCTTAACTTTACTTAAATTTGAATTTACGAATCCATGGCTATGATTTATGTTAATGGATGACTATAGATGTTTAAAAGTCATATAGATTAGTTATAATCAATACGAGCTAACCATGAAAATATATGCGACCAGACTTCCCGGGCATACTGCCGGCGTCGGGTGCCAGCATATAAAGTTTAGGGGAATAAATCTAGCACATTTTTGGCGTGCCACACCAAGACTTCTGGCGTATCAGGGGACATCGCACTGGACTCTCTAGCGTATCGGGGGCACGTCGCCCCATCCCCTCCCTTGAAATTCTTGATAACCTTTTCAACTTATTTTTTTCATTAATTTAAATTCGATTATTTTCTCAATTTATCTTTAAATTCAGATACCCAAAACATGTTCACAAGAATTATACTAAAAATAACTCTAATAATCGACATAATTATGTCAATGAACTCATCAATCTCATCCTAATTCAAGAAAGAAAGCATATTCAAGAAGACTAATATGCAATATCAACCTTTGATTATTTTAGAACAAATTTGCACTGAAATAAACATGTTTGGCGCTTGGATGGAAGAACCCAACTCTATGTGAGCTCACATACATATTTAAGGATCAACTTAGGCAAATTCCGCAAGAAACCTTTATTAACTTGATGAAATATTGACCTTTTCTCCTCCTTTCTCATCTTGAGTTCTTTTTTCTAAAACCCTATAATAAGTATTAGTGCGTAAATTGAGCAATTTCATATTAGACCCCTAATTAATTAATAAAAATGAGATAAATTAGTTAAGTAAAGAAAAATCGAAAGTGCACCTCTAAAATTCAGGTAACTTTCCTTAATAGGACAACCCAACTTCAGTAGGGCATATCTCTCTCATACGAGTTCAAAAATAAGCAAACTGGGGGTTGTTGGAAAGAGGATTCTAAGACCTTCCATTTGATATCTTATAGGCCACCTAACTCATCATGTATGAAAATTTATGATCGTTTGAAGTTGACCAAAAACATATACTTAATATAACTTTATAAAATTTCAGATTCTCATTCTTTCCAAAAATAGTTCTTTCTAATTGTATCTCTTTCAAAAATCCGAGTATTACAATATCTTCCCCTTGGGAATATAAATCCTCAAATGAGATCTGTTATGCCCCGAGCTACCCCCAAAACGTGGACACAGAACCTAGGACCACAAGTGATCCCCATCTACATCTAGCATGATCATGACCATACTAAAGATAATAAACTTAACGCGGAAGCTAAATCCTAACATAAATTGAAAAGATGGAGAATACCCATATTCTATAACTGAGATATTTGGAAACATGAGATATTTGTAAACAATGAGTTTAATAGAAAGGAAATATTAAATCAATATTAAGGTGAAACTAACTATGTCTGAAATAAGCCTCTAGTTGACTAGAAATATTGAGACAAGCCCCTGCTAACAGTAGCAAAAATTGAAACTAAATGACTGAAGTGAACTCATGACTATTGTCCTCGGAGAATGAGGACACACCACTGAATCTGTTGAACTGGAGATCGGGAATCGATCTATGCATGATCTAGATGCTGAATATAACTCCCTGTATCCAAAATAGACAAAAAAAATAAGTTTTTCAGAAAAATATGTAGGTGCAACAAACGTGACCATAGATAGACCGTAGCCTGACCCACGGTTCTTCCTGCACAACCGTAGATGGTATCAAAACTCCTAAAAATCTCAGCTCAGGAAAATTAGTTAAGTGTTGGTCGACGGATGGACTTACAGTCTGTAGGTCAGACTACGTCCGTAGTCCATGACCGTCGATCGAGACCCCCCTTCACCCACTCTCTGACAAGAGTCACGGATGACCAGCACGGTCCGTAGGTGGGAAATTACCAGACAGTTAAGGGAAAATGTAGTTGGGTAAACCTCAAATTGACATAAGTCTTAGCACAAAATGAATTAGGTGTCTCATGACCTACCCACAAATAGATAATTGAATTAGCTTTCCATAGCCACCGATATTGACTTAGGTAAGGTTATGCCCGTTTTAGTAAAATTAGACCTTCGAGTAAAAGGTTATGCCCGTTTTAGTAAATGCCGGTCGAACAGGCCCAATCGACAGACTGAACGACGGGGCGTCGGTCAATCGACGGACTGTTAGTCCTGGCCGTCGATTGGTCCGACAACAACTTTTCCAGGGGTCTTTTGGTCTTTTCCCACTTCATTTTAACCCTAAGATACGTCCTTTTGACCCTAAATCATCATATTTAGTCATTTTAAGCCAAGAAACAGAACAAGAACTTACCTAAGTCAAAATCGTAAATCAAAAGTTACAAAATTAGAAGCAAAAAAGAAGGAAAAGCTCAAGAACCCTAGTTCAAGAATGCAGCAAGAATCCCTTTGTTTCAGCGTCAAAATCTTAATATTTTTCCGTGGATTTCATCATCAGGTATGTCGGATTTCACTAGTGGGTTCCTTTCACCTATTGGGTCCCTAGTTTTCAGTCAGTTCTTGATTCTCTCATCATGATTAAACCTAGGATTTCTAGAACTTTCATAGAACTTCATGATTTAGTTAAAACATATGTTCCAAATCAGATTATCATGTTATTACTCGGATTATCGCATGAATTTTAGAACCCTAGCTTTGTATTTCTTTAGTTCTTGAATTACATATTCTAGGTCAGATATTTAGTTATGCAGTTATACATGCTTCAGTTTTTAATGCATCATTATCAGATTAAATGTTGCATTATCAGTTTGCATGTTCAGTTTCGAGCTATCTAGTATTTACCGAAACTCAGACATAATCAGTTAATTTACAGAATTCATTGGGAGTATCATAGTACATAGTCGGACTATGGTTCAACGTACCCAATAGTCCCAGAACTACTAGCCAAGTATGTTGTAATTCCCCTATGTGGGCAATAAGTTTAGTGATCACTCCATCATGCCTTTATCCTTTGACAGGGTAAATTGGGTCATCTAAATGGTGCGTATACATCGGACTTTACATTTAGCTGATGTGATTTTATTATCGGTTATTAGTAGCTCCCACAGTTCAGTCATACTCTCCATATTGGCCATTTATCAATATTGTCAATATTGAGTTTCAGCATGTTATAAATTAGTCATTGCATTCAGTTAGCTCAGAAATTCAGTATATTATGTTCAAATTATTGTACTTGCTTTTGTGCTTGTTTAGTTATGTTTATTTTTAGATTTACTCTATCCTACATACTCAGTACCTTTCAAGTACAGACGCATACATGTGCTATATCTTCTCGTGATGTAGGTTCAGGTTCTCAGCATCCAGATCACGCGTAGATCGATTTTTGATATCCAGTACAGCAGATTCAGTGGTGAATCCTCATTCTCCGAGGACAACAGTCATGATTTTCATTTCAGTCTTTTAGTCATTTAGTTTCCGTTTTGCTAGATTTAGCTGGGAGTTGTCCCAGTATTTCTACTCCAGTTAGAGGCTTATTTCAGACATAGGTAGTTTCAGCTTAGCGTTGAGTTAGTAACTTCAATGTACTAAATGCATCATGTATGGGTATTCCCCATATTTCAATTGTAAATCATGATTTAGCTTCCGCAACACTTTATATTCTTTAGTATTCTCATGCACATGCCAGCGGGGTTAGCTTGGGATCACTTGTGGTCCTAGGTTCCATGTCCGCGTCTCGGGGTTAGCTCGGGGTGTGACACTGAAAATGTGAACCTACATCACGAGAAGATGTAACGCACGTATGCGTCAATACTTGAAGGTATTGAGCATGAAGGATAGAGTAAAGCTGAAATAAAACATAACTCTACAGCACAAAAGCAAGTATAATAATCTGAACATGATATGCTGAATTATGAGATAACTTGATACAATGACAAAATTTATAACATGCTGAGACTGATAATAAATGAACTATAAATATGGTCAACACATTAGAGAGTCCGACATCACTGTAGGAGCTATTAATAATCAATAATATAATCACATGAGCTAAATGTGGAGTCCGATGTATACGCCCCATCGGGAGGACCCAATATACCCTACCAGAGGTATGAAGGCATGCTGGCGTGATCACTAAACTTATTGCTCACAGAGAGGACTTACAACCTACTTGACTAGTAGTTTTGGGACTAATTGGGTACGTTGAACCCTAGTCAAAGTCGGTTTTATGCTACTCCTAATGAATTATGTAATTACCGGGTTATGACTCTATTTCTGCAAATATTTGATAGCTCAAAATGGAACATGAACACTGAGAATGCAATAATTAATCCGATAATTAGGCATTTGTAACTGAGGCATGTAGATCTGAAGTAAATGAAATATTTGACTTGGCATGTGTAATTCATGAACTAAAGAAATACATAGCTAGGGTTGTGAAATTCATGCAATAATCTGAGTAATAACATTGTAATTTGATTTGGAACATATAAATAGTTAATTCATGATGTTTCGTTGAAGTTCTCGAAACCCTACGTCTAATCATGATATGGGAATCAAGAAAATGACTGAAAACTAGGGACCCATTGGGTGGAAGGAACCCACTAGTAAAATCCCACATACCTGCTGATGAAATCTACAAAGAGATATTTAGATTTCGGGTCTGGAACTACTGGAATCTTGCTGCGTTTTAGAAGTAGGGTTCTTTACCTTTTTTTCCTTTCTTGATTCTAATTTTCGAAATTTTGATTTAATTATTTGACTTAGGTAAGTTTTGGTTATGTTTCTAGGCTTTAATTTACTAAATTATGACAATTTAGGGTCAAAAAGACGTATATTAGGGTTTGAACAAAGTGGGAAAAGACAAAATACCCTTGAGTTAATTGATCTCGGACCAAATGACGACCTGGAGTGACGAGCGGTTGTTCAATCGACGGTCCATCTTTTGGGTCCGTAGGTTGGGTCTGTTCGACACACCTTTACTAAAACGGGCATAACTTTTTACTAAGAGGTCTGATTTTAGCAAACTCGGTTGGAAACCTAATTCATTTATGTATCATTGCAAAGGTCATGGGAAACCTATTTTATTTTGTGCAAATAATTATGATCAGTTGAAGTTGACCCAACTTCATTCTCCCCCTAATTATCTGCTAATTTCGACCTACTGTCCGTAGGTCCATTTACGGACCGTTCTGGTAAATCATGGTTCTTGTCAAAGAGTGGGTAAATGGGGTCTTGATCGATGGACACAGACTATAGACTGTAGTCTGTCATACGAACCATAGTTCCGTCCATCATTCGACACCTAGTAAAATTTTCTGGGCTGCATTTCGGGAGAGTTTCAGTCACAAACGACGGATGTGCAGTAGAGGTTGTGGGTCTAGCTACAGTCTGTCGATGGTAACCATCGATTGCACCAGCAGATTTCTGAAAAGGTGATTTCTTTTGTGTTCTAGATACGGGGTGTTACATTATCTCCCCCTTGGGAACATTTGTCCTCGAATGAACACTAAACTAGCTGAAATAGAGGGAGAGAGCTGCAATCCCTACTACTAAACATTGAGGACTTAGTTTCTTACGGAATTAAGTTCCGAGACCATGCAAGTACGTTGAAAATTCAAGTACAAACTGAGGAATGTGATTCTAAGGCATAATTCACACATGAATGACTGAAAAATTAAGAGGAACTATTACCTCAAGCTCCAGTGGAATCGGAAGGAAAGAGGTGAGTATACTTGACTTTTATGGCTGCTTCTGCTTCCCAACTAGCTCCCTCTGCGGACAGACTCCTCTACAAAACATTGGCTGAAGCGACTTCTTTATTTGACTACCTTCTAACCTGAAGGTCAAGAACCTCAACAGGTACAGTCTCATAACAAAGACTACCTTTCACCGCCATAATCTCTAAAGGCACTACAGAGGCTGGATCATCCACACATTTCTTCAAGAATGAGATGTGGAAGACCGGATGCACGACTGATAATTTTGCTGGCAACTCTAACTCATATGCCATCTTGCCAACCCTTTTAAATATGTTGTAAGGTCCTACATATCTAGGACCGAGATTCCCTTTCTTGCCAAATCTCATCACTCCTTTCATAGGTGACACTTTTAAGATAACCCAATCATCAATTTGGAACTCTAGTTCCCTTCTTCTTACATCTGCGTAAGATTTCTGATGACTCGAGACTGTCTTAAGTCTCACCCTAATGAGTTGCACTTTCTCCATAGCATAATGGACTGAATCTTGCCCTAAAAAAGCTGCTTCACCTACTTCAAATCAACAAACAGGATATCTACATCTACGCCCATACAGTGCTTCATAAAGGGCCATTAGAATGCTAGAATGGTAGCTATTATTTTAGGAAAACTCAATAAGAGGAAGGTGAATATCCCAACCACCTTTGAAATCGATCGCATAGGCTCTAAACATAGCCTCTAGGGTCTAATTGGTACGCTCTGCCTGTCCTTCTTTCTGTGGATGAAATGTTGTGCTAAGGTTAACTTGAGTACCAAGACCCTTTTGGAATGACTTCCAGAAATGAGAGCTAAACTGAGGACCTCTATCTAAGATTATAGACAAAGGAACCCCATGTAACCTCACAATTTCATTAATGCAACTATTGCCATAGTCCTCTGCCGAGTCTGTAGTGTTGACCGCTAAAAATCGAGAAGACTTAGTCATCCTATCAACTACCACACAAATGAAGTCATGTAGCTACGAGTACACGGTAACCCTGTCATGAAATCCATATTGATCACATCCCACTTCCAAGTAGGTATATTGATCTCTTGAGTCATACCTCCTGGTTTCTGATGTTCTACCATGACTTGCTTCATGTAGATCATGGTACATCTGGATGAATAGAATATCTGGAGTTATGGGCTTCTGCAATGATATGCTTTCTCAACTCATCCACTTCACGAACGCACAATCTACCCTGGTAGCAAAGTACACCATCTCCCATTTGGGAGAAAACCTCCACTCTCTAATTGTGGACTGCACCCTTAAGTTCAAGCAAGATTGGATCACTTTCTTGCTTTTCCTTAACCTCCACTACCAAAGGATATTTTTCGCATTCTGAATTGTTACACCACTGTTTGATATGCTCATAAGGCGAACTCCCAAGCGAGAAATCGTGTGAACATCCTCCACTAGCTCCTTTCTTTCATTCTCAACATGGGCTACACTACCCATAGATAATATGCAAAGAGCATATGCTACTACATTCGCCTTACAAGAATGATAATGCACACTCATATCATAATCCTTAAGAACTAAATTCATCTCCTCTAGCGAAGATTTAACTTTCTGGGTGAACATATACTGAAGGCTCTTGTGATCAGTGAACTCATCTACACGAGCACCACAAAATTAGTGTCTCCATATCCTGAGTGCAAATAACACTGTTGCAAGCTCGAGGTCATGGGTTGGATAGTTCTTTTCATGCACCTTAAGCTGTCTTGAAGCACAAACTATAACCTTATCTCGCTGCATCAACACACAACCCAGGCCAACTCAGGATACATCTTCATAGATCACATAACTATCTGAACCCTCTGGTAAAGTTAAGATAGGAGTTGTAGTCAATCTAGTTTTCAATTATGCAAAACTTTTCTCACAATCATATGAACATTGAAACTTGACCATCTTCTGAGTTAACCTAGTCAATGGTGAGGCTATGGATGAAATCCTTTCCACGAACCTTCTGTAATAACCCACAAGACATATGAAAATTTTGATATCTATCACAGAGGTAGGTCTGGGCCATTGTTTCACCTCTTTTATCTTCTGTGAATCCACTTTGATCCCTTCGCTAAACACAATATTACCAAGGAAAGCAATGGATTGCAACCAGAACAAAAATTTTCCACACTTAGTGCATAACTTGCGATCGTTTAGAGTCTGCAAAACTACTCTCAAATGACTCGCATGTTCTTCTTCATTTCTAGAGTAAATGAGGATATTGTCAATGAAGATGATAACGAACAAGTCCAAGTACCGTTTTAAATTCTGTTCATTAAATCAATGAAAGTTGTAGGAGCTTTCGTTAGTCCAACGACATAACTACAAATTCATAATGACCATACTGAGTTTTGATGTCTGTCTTCGGAATGTCACTATATCTAACTCAAAGTTGATGATAACCAAATTTGAGGTATATCTTTGAGAAATGGCTAGAGCCCTTAAGTTGGTCAAACAAGTGATCAATCCTTGTGATGTGATACTTATTCTTGATTGTGACCTTTTTCAAATGTGTATAGTCAATGCTCATTCTGAGAGAACCATTTTTCTTCTTTATGAACAACACTGGTGCACCCCATGGTGAAGTACTAGGTGTGATAAAGCCCTTATAGAGAAGGTGTTTCAACTGCCCTTTCGATTTCTTATGCTCTACTAGAGCCATTCTGTAAGGAGGAATAGAAATAGGTTGGGTATCTGGAAAGGGGTCAGTTCCAAAGTCGATTTCCCTTCCAGGAGGGACTCCGAGAAGATCTTATGGAAATACTTCTTGAAACTCACAGACTACTGGAACTGACTCAAGAGTTAGGGTTTAAGAGCTAGAATCCTTAATCCAAACTATATGATAGAGATAACCCTTAGAGATCATCTTTATGGCCTTAAGGTAAGAAATGAATCGACCCATAGGCGCTAAGCTACTACCCTTCCATTCTAAGACTGGTTCATCTAGAAACTAAAAATGAATAATCCAAATTCTACAATAGACTGAGTCATAAAAGGAATGTAGCCAATACATACCTAGAATTACATCGAAGTCTACCATTTCTAACTCTACAAGATCTGCTGAGGTGACTTTCTGGGATACTGTGATAGGGAAATTTTTGTATACCCGTCTCGCTATAACTGTGTCACGGACTGGAATAGAGACTGAGAAAGGTTTTGAGATAGTTTTTGGACTAACATTGAATTGGACTACTATGTAAGGAGTTATAAAAGAAATAGTATCCCCTGGATCTAATAATGTATAAACATCAAGATCAAAGACTCGCAACGTACCAGTAACTACATTAGGAGAACCTTTCTAATCCTTGCGAGCATGAAGATTATACAACTTGTTCTGACGCTGACCGCCACCTGTACTAGATGAGTTATGCTTCTTATTTAGGTGACTTGCTGGTGCTGATGAAATTGTTGACTGAATTCTACCTTTTCCACCTCGTTGACCCTATTTAGAAGAACAATCCCTCAACCATGACCAGATTGACCGCATCCAAAGCATCCTTCCTTTCATATGAGGCACTCGCACGGATAATTCTTACCACACTTGGGACAAGTGGGGTAAGTCTTGGTTCATGAAACACTTCCCTGGGACATAGAGCCTGATGCCCTACCTTCTGGTCATACCTATTCTTGGAGGATGGAACACTAGCTGACGAAGGGGCTGGAGCTGAAAACTTTTACGGACTCTACGGAGAATAGTCATTGTTCCCAATCCTAGACTTCTTATTCTCCTTGGACTGTTCCCTGAGGTTATCACTCTCAACCCTCTGAGCATGAATAATAAGCCTAGAGATTTTCATATGTCTTAGTAACATAGCATTTCTGTACTCAGTTTTCACCAAATCTGACACTCCATAGAAGAACTTCTTCATATAAGCCTTGGATCCTACAACCATGTAAAGAGCATACCTGAAGAGTTTGTAAACTTGAGACCATGTTTCGTTGCCTTAAATTCATGAATTCCTGAGACTTTGCTTCTCCAAACTCTATTGGGAAAAAATCTTTACAGAAAGGTCTCACTAAACAATCCTAAGTAATAAAAGGTGCATATGTACCCCTATTTTACATAAACTCAGTGTACCAGCTATGAGCAACATCCTTCAACTGGTATGATGCCAACTCAGCCTGATCATGCCCAGTGACTTGCATTACCTTAAAAATATTCTTAATCTCATCCTAGAAATATTTAGGATCCTCATTAGGTTGTGATCCTAAGAACTCAGACAGATTCATCCTAACAAAGTCACAAACCCTTGTTGCTGCTAATCCACTGTCTGCATTTCACCGGAGCATGAACCCGATTGTTCTGGTTGGTCGTACTCTAAGCCAACATTTGTATGGAATTTCTGAACTCAGCATTGGAGACTTCCTGATCTGGGACTGGAGGAGCTGCATTCGTATTTCAGGCATTCACATTCTTAGCGTTAGCTCTACGATGAGGCATGATCTGAAACGTAAAATGTCAAGTTATATTAGAATAAGATCATACCTTACGCACGATAAGCGTAAAAAGAAAGTGAAGTTTTCCTAAAACACTTTGTAGTCTTCCTCTCATAAGATGTGGTGCAATTCACACCCATTAAAAGGACTCTACTTAGTGCATTTATTTAGACATTCTATGAATCTTAAATCTAGTGCTCTAATACAGAGTTTAGTCACACTCCGAGCTACCCCAAGACGCAGACACGGAACCTAGGACCACAAGTGATCCCAAGCTAACTCTACTGGCATGATCATGAAGATGCTAAAGATAATAAAATTAATGCCGAATCTAAATCATAATTTAAGCTTAAAAGATGGTGAATACACATATTCTATAATTGAGGTATTTGAAAACGATGAGTTTAATACAAAGGAAACATTAACTCAATACTAAGCTGAAACTAAATATGTATGAAACAAGTCTCTAACTGACTAGAAATGCTGGGACAAGACCCAACTAAGTGTAGAAAAACCTCAAACTAAATTACTAAAAGACTTAAATGAATTCATGACTATTGTCCTCGGAGAATGAGGACTCACCACAGAATCTGTTGAACTAGAGATCGGGAACCGATCTATGTCTGATCTCGATGCTGAGAACCTAAACCTACATCCCGAGATAATGTAGCGCTTATATGCGTCCGTATTTGAAGGTACTGAGCATATAAGATAGAGTAAAGATTAAATAAAACATAACTCAATAAGCACAAAAACAAGTATAATAATCTGAACATGATATACTGAATTATTATCTAACATGATGCAATGAACAAATCTATAACATGCTAAGACTGGGTAATAATTGAACAGTATATATAGTCAACGCATTAGAGATTCTGACTGAACTGTGGGAGTTTCTAATAACCGACAATAAAATCACATGATCTAAATATGGAGTCCGATCTATTTGCCCTGTATAGGGTTCCCAATATACCCTACAAGAGGTATAAATGCATGCTCACGTGATCACTAAACTGATTTTCCACAAAAGGGACTTACAACCTACATAGCTAGTAGTTCTGGGACTAATTGTGCACCCTTAACCATAGTCCAAGTCGGTATTATGCTACTCCTAATGAATTATGTAATTAACTGATTTTGACTATGCTTATATATATACTGCATAGCTCAAAATGCAACATGCAAATAGAGAATGCAATAATTAATACGATAACTATGCATTTATATTTGAGGCATGTAAATATGAAGTAAATGAAATATCAGACTTAGCATGTGTAATTCAAAAACTAAAGAAATACATAGATAGGGTTCTGAAAATCATGCAAAAATTTGAGTAATGACATGGTAATCTGATTTGGAACATATAAGTAGTTAATTCATGAAGTTATGTTGAAGTTCTAGAAACCCTATGTCTAATCATGATATGAGAATCAGGATGTAAGACATAAAACTGGGGACCCAATGGGTTGAATAAACCCGCTAGTGAAATCCCACATACCTGGTGATGAAATCAATGGAGAGATATTTATATTTCGGGACTGGAACCTTGTTGCGTTCTTGAACTAGGGTTTTTGACATTTTCTTCCTTTTTGGCTTCTAATTTTCTATGTTTTGATTTAATGATTTTACTTAGGTAAGTTTTAGTTATGTTTCTAGGATTAGACTTACCTAAATATGATGCTTTAAGTTCAAAACGACGTATCTTAAGATTTAAATGAACTGGGAAAAGATCAAAAGACCCCTGAGTTAATTGTTGTCGGACTAAAGAACGATCTGGATTGAAGGGCCGTTGTTCAATCGACGGTCTATCGCTTCAGTCCATAGGTTGGGTCTATTTGGCAGTCCTTCACTAAAACGGGCATAACTTTCTACTCGGAGGTATCATTGTAGCAAACTTGGTGGCTATGGAAAAGTAATTCAATTATCTATAATTTCATAGATAATGGGACAACTAATTAATATTTTTCTAAGAGTTATGATCATTTGAAGTTGACCCAACTACATTCTCCCCCCTAACTGTCTGCTAATTTCCACCTATGGTCCGTAGGTCAATCCAATATATGTTAAGCAAATAACCGACGACCTTTTCATGGATTTATTATCCTCACACTTAAGGATGAAATAACAAGAATATTACCAAATTCAAAGTACCGAAATAAGCCATGTCATGCTTCATCCAAACATTCAAAACACATAGCAAATAAGTATATTACAAGACTTGATTTTACACACCCCAAAAAGATAAACGTATAGCCATACTTATATTAAAATTCATGGAGATGACCAAATCAGCCCTCATAAATTTCATGTAAATGTACAGCACATAGATCATGCACAAGTCCCAAGGGTTATAAAAAAATATATATGCCTGCATGCAAGTGTGATCTTCATTCGTTAAGGCTTTCAAAATCTCCATATTCAATGGAAAACTTCAAGTGTCCTCTCGAACTTTCCCAATGATAGCAACAACTATCGCTAAGCATATAGCAGTGGTGCAAAAACTATAGGTACAGAGCCGTCAGATTCACCAAGTTATGATTCTCAAGTCAAGGGCATCACAATTGAAACATAATCCAGTAATTAACATATACAATATACAAAGATTACCAAGTTGGATATTTAAAGATCCAAATGTCAATAGATCTCATGCCACCATTTTCCAAGAGGTTTAATATTAAGACTCCCAATAAATACAACATATCGTCACACAAAGCAGGAGCAGGTAGCAAGAAGGGTTGACGCCCTTTATAAAGAAAGGTCAATGCCAAATAATTAAGAGAAACAAGAACCATATTATAAATGGATTTCTAGTTCGTAAATAAAATGGGCAACTCCCATACATAAGATGAACTATAAATAGAGAGGAAAGTGGGAAAATGATCCAAATCAAGAGGCGTGTAAATAGTGAAAAGTCACTACTACAATAAGGACAAGGTCCAACAAGAGTTCCAAGTGATCAAACAATTTGTACAAGTGGGCGAGTTACACAACCAACTTTAACAAGAGTGCCAAGTGATCAAACAATCCGTGAAAGTGAGGCTAGTCACATATACAACTGTCACTAAAAGGTGTTGCCCAAATTATTTTGTGCTGCCCAAAATTCATAAACATACACCATTATGTATATAATTAATAACAATACTTTCAATTTATATGTAATTCTAATTAGTCAATTTATGTAAATAACCCAATACAATACCTTAAATTACGATAACACACATGTTAAGCAAGGTTGTAAATATTACCAAATTTCAAGTCCCCAAAATGAGAATAAAACTTACTATAGTAATTAAGCAATAATATATCAACATGCGAATCTTTGTCTAGTATTTTAGAGGTGTTAGGGGGGGGGGGAGTATACTTACTAACCTCTTTTGCACTTGTTTTAGGGATGAAAACCTTGAAGATTCCCATGTTCTTTTTTATTGTTTAGGTTTAGGAGGATAGAATAATTCTCGCACAACCTCTTAACCGTCAAAGAGAATATGATTGCAAAAAAATAAAAATAAAAAGAGAGAATGTTATCATATATTGAATTAAGCCTGTTATATGGGTTATGCTTGGTTAGAACGGCCCATTAAGAAAATGACACTGATCTTCTGCCGCGAGCTGGGCTAGATTATCCATAATTGGGTCGGTCAGGGCTCAACAACACAAAACTTCTTTTTGACTCAGTCCACAATCCATTAGCCTAATTTTTCGGGCAAACTGGGACAAGTTTACAGTGGATTGAAATTATAGGCATAATATATTGTCATTCATTATAGAATATTTACATTATACTATTTATACACACTTATAATGGATACAAAAACATACACACAATATACTATCTATAATAATAATAATATATACAAGATATAAAAGCTACAATATATGAAAGTTACACCTTACGACTTTTACGATACTATTAATAATAGTATATTGAATTTTTATTTGTTAATGATGTTTTACGTAATATTTGCTAATATTATTTTTTTCAAGTATTGACTCATTATTGTGATTTCATATTTCATTTTCAATGTATGGTTATGCAAGGTGATTAAAATTATTAGATTGAATTTAAACAAATTTTATTGAAAATAAATAAAGAAAACCAAAGATTTAATAAGCTTTTGAATTTATTAATATATATATAATAATAATAATAATAATAATATTAATAATAATAATAATAATAATAATAATAATAATAATAATAATAATAATAATAATAATAATAATAATAATAATAATGATGATGATGATGATGATGATGATAATAATAATAATAATAATAATAATAATAATAATAATAATATCTACTCCTCTTCGTCTCCTTCTCCTCCTCCTCCTTCTTCTTTTTCATCTTCTTCTTCCTCTTCTTCTTTCTCCCCCCTCTTTTTATTCTCCTTCTCCTTCTCCGTCCCCTTCCTCTTCTTCTTCATCTTCGTCTTCCTCTTCTTCTTCCACTTTAGTATATATTATACATTTTTTTATTTAGTACATTGTAACTCCTCGAGCCTAAACCTTTGGGGAGACATACACTTGAGAACCATTGTTCGCCCCAAGGGAACCATTTATCTGACTTACTTACTCAACGAAAGATTTAAAACACAAGAATAGTCTAAATAAAGAACTCGTGAAATTAAATAAGAATGTCATAAAAGAAGCACTCAACTTGCCAAAATGGCTACTCAAGACTCATAACTTTCTGACTGTCTATGAAGTCTCTAAAACAATTGAGATGGATGTTGGAACAAACCGTACAACATCCTAATGAACTGAAAAATAAAACTCAAAGCAATAAAAGGAGCCTCCGGAATGCAAAAATGTTCACCCATAGACTCTAAACTTCTCATTGGTTCAACGATGTGTTGGATGTCAATCCTAGTTACATGTATATGCCTCATAATAAGATGTAGGCCAGCTGGCATCACTACATTGAATGTACGAGTATACATGTCGAAACGCTAAACACAACATAGGCTTGAAAGTAATCTGAAGAACTTACCTGGCTCAACTAAACTCAACATGACTAAACTCATTTCAATATAAAGCAGTTTTAACAAAAGTATCATATAAAGAAAAGTTGTTGAAAACATGATGTAACCTCTACGTGTATATATTAATACAATAATGACTTTGTATGTACGTAAAGATACAATATGAACTCTGTTGGTATATCAAAATACAAATACTTTTAATGTATATAAAAAAATAAAATATTATTGTTGGAGTTTTTCTAACTGACAACAATCACGTAAGAGCTATTGTGATGATATATCGATTTCTCTCATGCTGCCACAACATCATATACCTTGCCAAGGTTATAGGACGTGAACTACTAACTGTATCCACTAGTCTATGCTAAAAATCACTAAACGAATCATCTAAAAAGTATGACCTTTTTTCAACCCATGGTGTCTACACAAATTGTAGGGGCTCTGAATTTTCTAAACTCTCTCCAGTGTTTAATACTATTCCCAAAAATACATATTAGCTATTATGTTTTAAAGACATATTCCTTTCTGTGATTTGAGATTTGTGCTAAAAATATTAGCTTAAAAGATCCCTTGGAAATAAAATTTCCACTCTTTATTTATTATGAAAGAATATACTCTTTTCTAAAAACTAGCTTAAATGTTCTTTGGAAATTTTAGTTTCTGTTCTTATTTAAATGTGAAAACATTTTAAACTTCTTGGAAATAAGTAGTTCGCATATACTTCTTTGAAGATATGAGCTTGTAATCTTAACTTTTTGCTTAACTTTGAAACATAAGTCTTAAAACAATGATAAAACATTTGTGAAAAACTTTTGAAAATTTTAAGAACTTATCTTCACTTAATTCTTGACTTCTTGACTTGACTATTAGCTTCTTAGTTTGACTCTTAAGTTTTCTTGGATTGAATTAAGGATCATGATTTGTGATATGAAAGATTTGATGATGTTTAGGAATGATTTTACATAGCTAAACTTGAGATAATGATCAAAAATAAAAAATTTAGGGTGGGTCCGCAACTCGGAGAAGACTTAAAATATTGGTTTCAAAAGTAACTTTTGAGGCAGAATAGTTTGTGATGACTCAACGACGTGAAACAATTTTTTACCTACTCAGGGGAAAAGCTCCATGACGCGCCAACTATGCAAAATTTTGTCCGTCGAAATTTCTTCTTCATTTTTCAGCTCTAAACCCTCTAAACTCCATGAGTTCTTTCCCCAAACACTTAATACATCAGATTCTACTCAGAAATATGACTAAAAAAAGAATAAATCTCAACAAACTCCAATCAACACAACGCACAAGAATTCAAACGAAATTTATCAAGAATTCAAGGATTTACTTTCAAATCTAATAACTTCACTGAAAGTGAATCAAGCTTGGAGTGTGGGTGAATTAAACAAACTCTATGTTATCTCACATACCTTATAGGAATCACCCCCGACGAAATTCACAAGCTAATCTCGACGAATCTTGAACAGCTCCTCAACGTTTTTCTCCTTTCTCCAAGCCCTAGCATGAAATTTCACTTTTTTAAAATAGACTAAAATCTGACATTACCCCAATTATACTCCTCAAAAATGAATTAGAATAATTAGGTAAGAAAAAGACTAAACTACCGTTGTAAAATTCGATTTTAGACTTTGTTTAATATAATAGCCCAACTTCTAAATAGCATAACTTACTTATACAAACTCTGAATCGCACAAACTCGGCGGCATTAGCTTTACAATCATATCTGGAAGTGGCCCTAACTCATCCTAATCTAGAAGTTATGGTTGTTTGAAATAGACCAAAAACCCACTTTTTCTAACTTAAGAAAAATTCCAAATTTTTAATTATTTTGAAAATTGACTCTTTCCAGTTCTCAGCTTCTTCCTAGATATTCAAATCGCGAGATGTTACATAAATATTCTGCATTTATTTTATAATATAAAATATAATATATATTTATAGAAGACAACTTATCAGATTAAATGATTTTGATTTTTCCAAAGAGTTGTGACTTTTTGCAAAACGTTGTAATTTTCTTGAAGGGTTGTTACTTTTTCCCAGGGTTGTAACTTTTTAAAAGAGTTCTGAATTTATGAAGGATTGTGACTTCCAATGAATTGTAACTTTTCCACATGACTGTGACTCTTCTAATAAGGCATAATAAGAAGTTGTTCATACTACTCTTTGTGGACTCTAAGTTGATGGGTTCTCTGACATTTGTAGACCACAATTTTGTTTAAGTTTTTTATTCTTCTTCTTAATATCCATCTATATTTTCATACTATAATTATTGAAGCATCTTTATGGACTATTCGTTCAATTTATTGATTATGCCAAAAATGTTGAATAGGTAATAATATCAAAAGTCTTAGCCCAAATCGTAGAAATTTTCTGGAGTAAATTTATTTATACTAGTATATGTGTTCACCCGTTGAACGGTTAGTTGATAAGTACAACTCTAAATATTGATTTATTGACGATTTTATATTGCTATAAAATGATAATGTAATGTTTTTTTGAGAAAAGATTAACATTTATCCCATGATAGTTATAGTAGAATATTTATGAAAATAAATCAATATATAAGGTTAGTATATTGTCTAAATTGAAGTTTATAGTTTTTAATTTATTTGTTTGTTTGTTCTGAAAACAAAAAAAAAATCATCTCTAAAAAGTATTTGAACGTGCAATAAGTTAATTTTTTGGAAAATACCAAACAACAACTAAAAATAAATGGAGCAAGTCGTAGGTTTTAAAAGAAAAGTTTATAATTAAGGGTTTAAAAACAACAGCATCACAAATTTTTTTTATAGTTTGTAATATATAAAGTCTTAGACTAAACGATTTGTATAATGAAAATTAATAGGCAGCTATTTGAAAGAATACTTTTAAGTGTTAAGGAATTTTAAGACATACTAACTAATAAACATTATGGGTATTTGAAACTACCAAACTCTAAATCACAATACAATCCAATTGAGTACTTCAAAAACATTAAATGTAAGAATAACTTTTAAAATTTTGCTTTCTATTACCTTCGTATCTTGAATAATCAATCCAATAAAGAATATGATGTGTGAATATATAAGATATGGTACATTCTATCTTGTATAACTCCAACTTTCAAATTCCATTAGTTATTAAAGATGAGCTCCATCTGAGCAGGCATATATTTATCGAGTATAGGTAGAAATATTTTTTTCTATTGAAACATGAAAAAATTAATAATTATAATGGAGTAATAAAATAATAACAAGTACATATTTCTAAAATCCATATCCTTCATAGAAATACATTAGCACCCCCACAACTAGAAAGGGCTAGAATTAGAAAGAACAATTTTTGGAAAGAATGAAAAATCTGGGAATTTGACAAAATCAAGTTAAGTATGAGTTTTTGGTCAACTTGAAACCACCATAAATACTAGCTCAGCATAAGCTAGGTCTCTTCTTGATACCATATGATATATCATGGAGTTTTATGTCAAATGCCGCCGAGTTAGCGTGCTTTGGAGTTTGTTTCAGTGAGCTATGTCCATTGGACGTTGGGTTGTTCAAGTAAAGAAAGTCTAATCCGGGTTTTCAAGAGCGTTATGTTTTTTTCTATACCCCATGACTTAATTTTATTTTTTGTATTTAATTGGGTCTTCATTCATAGGATTCAGTTTACACTTTTAAGATATTGATTTAGGGTTTTACAGAAGTGAAAAGAAAAAGAGAAAGGAGGAGAAGGAGCAAGAATCGTTAGGTTCTTCAAGAATCTATTGTTGATTTCATCAAGGGGTAATCCCTATGAGGCATATGAGTTACACAGCATTGGGTTCGTTCACCCGTGCACCAAACATGTTTAATTCAGCGTGAACTCGTCCTAAAAGTTAAAAGTTGGAATGTTTCTGATGTGTGTCCTTTAATTTAAATTTGTTCTTGACTTTCGGATGAGATTGAGGAGTTCTTTAGAGTTTAAGGTCAATTTTAGAATTTGCATTTGATTATGTTCTTGTGTACATATGTTGGGTATTTGAATCTAAAGAGAATTGGATAAAAATAATCAAATTTAGGTGAATTAGGGTTAGAAAACGAAGAAGGAACAAGTCGGGAAAATCAGGGCATCAGGTCCGCGTCGGGAACCTGTTTATCGGGATTGACAAATTTTCTTCGCGTCATGGAGTGGTCAAAAACCATTTTGGCTCAAAAAATATTTCGCAACCAAATAATTTATTGCATCTCCGCATCGCGGACATGCTTCCGAACACGGATTTCTTGATCGTCTCTTGTTTAACTATCTAAAAACACTCCTAAAATAATGAGATTTTTCCTATCTTAAATCACAATCCTTGAATCCAAAAATTCAATTCAACGATAAATTATGATTTTCAAGGCAAGGAAAGTTAGAAGCCAAGTATAAGATGTTCTTAGAGTCCTTTCAAGATGTTTTTTCAAATGCTTTTACCAATGTTTTAAGAGTTAAAGGTCAAGTTGAGTAAAGATTAAAAAATAAAGATTGAGGTTCATTTATTCAAAGAAGTATATGGGGACTATGTATTCCCAAAGAGTTTAAAATGTTTTCACAATTTAACAAGAAGGAAACCTTGATTTCCAAAGAACCTTTGAGTTAGTTTTAAGAAAAGAGTAAGCACTTTCACAATTAAGCAAGACAGTAAACTTTAATTTCCAAAATAGCTTTCAAGCTATGTTTTTATGCAATTATCTCAAATCACAAAAAGAAGTATGTTTTTAAACATAAGAGCTAGTATCATATTTTTGGGAGTAGTATTGAGCATCGATATGAGGAGAGTTAAGACAACTCACAAACCACATAAACTATGTAGCCATCATGGGTAGAAAAGGGTCATACTTTTTAAATTTTTCATTTAGCGCTTTTTGGAATAGGCTGGTGGATGCACTTAGTAGTTTAGGGCAGGGTATAGGATATCCTTGGCAGCATGAGGCAACACATTGTATCATTAGAAAAACTCGTACATGATAGTTGTTGGTTAGAGAAACTCCCATAAAAGTAATTCTATCCTTATATACACAGTTTATTTGTAACTTTACATACATATGAGAGTTATAAATATCTTTGCATATACACAAAGTTTACATCATGTGTTAAACTTTTTCTCCTTATATTGCACTTGGTTTAACTTCTTTATATTGAAGTGAGTTCAATAATGCTAAGTTGAGTTGAACCAGGTAATTTCTTGAGCTCCTTTCAAGCTTATTTCATGTTTTAGAATTCCTCTAGCGTACTCGTACATTCTTGTACTGAAGTCATTGGTCCTGCAACTTCTTATGATGGATAAACAAGTAGCAAGGATTAAAACCAAACACATGGTTGATCTAGTTGAGCACTCATAGTCTTGTGTTTAACCTCCTGTTTTTCTAGAGGATCCCTTTTTATTTCTTTTCAGTAATAGATAATTATATAGGATTTTGTGGGTCTTGTCCTGGCATCTTAGCTGTTTTAGAGCCTTCACAGACAATAAGATGTTATTTATTTAGTCTTTTCATTTTAATTGTCTTATATTGAGACTGGGATTTTCCTTAATGGCCAGCTAAACGTTCCTTTATAACAATCATGTTTATTTCATAGATGTATCTTTGTTGAAATAAGTCTTCCTTTGAGTAAGTAAGTCAGGTCAATGGTACTCTTGCGGATAACAATAGCTGTTGAGTGTCAGTATCGCTTAGGGTGTAGGCTCGGGCCATCACAAACTTTGTAGAGTAGCCTATAGTTCAAGAGTCCTAGGGAGTCTATGAAATCGTATCATTAAAGTCCTAGTTATTGATGTGTAACGAGCCACATCAATAATTAGGAGGCTGCAACATTTAGGAATAATCTTACTTCTTCAACATTCATTTCGTGTGACAGACTTAAACTCTATAAAATTTCTTTCTAACTTTTTCTTGTACATAAACAATTGTGAATTGGATTGTTTTTTAGAGTGCTTCCACGGGGTTTTTCTTTCCCTGTGAACTAAGAGAAGTACAAATATGGTTTCTCATATGTGGAGCAGGATGAGTTTATTCATTGTTTGCTTGACTCGTCTGTCAAGTAAAGGTGGACCCATGCTAATAGGTGACACGGGCATAGCAATACTAATGATCCATGTGCAAGTAATTAAAGGATAGAGAAGAGATTATGAACAAGAGATCTAAGACATAAGGAAATGATTCTGGGTAAAAAAGAGTAAGGCAAACCGATCTTCTTTCAAACATAATCTTAAAGGACCAGCTCCACCATCTGCAAATGCACGTGCAACAAGGAATGAATGTGAGTACCATACTTAGAATTGTCAAATCTTCAGGGCTAGACCTGTAAAGTCTCAATGTACTATTGCACAACGAGGTAATGAAACTTCTTCATGTTCTAAGTGTGGTAGGAACCACTTAGGGATGTGTCATGATAGCTCCACATTTTTCTTCAAGTCATGCCAGAATGGTCACTTCATGAAAGAGTGCCCTAAGAAGTGCAAGTGTAATGGGTATCATGGCAATGTAGCCTAATTTTCATCAGTTGCTCGGCTAAACATGGCTGCACCTAGAAGAGCTTTTTTTGATACTAGCGGAGGATCAAACCGCCTATATTCTATACTAGTCTCTTAGAGCAAAAGGACTCGCTAGACGTTTTCACTGGTCTGATCCAAGTATTTAATTTTAATGTGTACTCTTTTTTAGACCAAGGATAGAGTTTATCCTTTATAACTCCGTATGTTGTGATGAATTTTGATGTTATTCCTTAGAAATTTAGTGAAGCCTTCAGTGTTTTTACGCCTGTTGGTGAGTATATTCTAGCATATAGAGTCTTATCGTGAATGTCCTGCTTTCGTAAGTCACAAGAGTACCTTGGCTGATTTAGTCGAGTTAGACATGACAGATTTTTACGTCATTCTTGTTATGGAATAGATTCATGTATTTTATCCCTTAGTTGATGGAAGAACTTGAGTTTTCAAGTTTCAGTTTCCAGATGAGCTAGTCTTAGAGTAGAAAAGTAGTTCAACAGTGCCTAAGGGTCGTTTGATTTTGTACCTTAAGGCAACACAATTAGTTTTAAAGGGGTGTGCGTGTCAATTAGGGTGTGTTTGGTATGAAGTAAAATGTTTTCCATGAAAAATATTTTCCTAAAATTAGGTTAAAGGGAAGCACTAGACTCACTCCACGGGAACTCACTTTTCGGTTTGTTTTCATAGAAAACAAGTAGATTTTTAACTTATTTTCTCATTTTTGGTTAGTGAGAAGAAAATACTTTTGCGGAAAAGATTTTTAGCGTTTGATTTATAAAAGAAATATGTTTTCGAGAAATATCTTTTATTTTTACTAGAAAAGAAGTTCATTTTTTTTAAATTGAAAATATTTAAAAACAAAGTTTTTTTTTGAGGGGTGGG